>NC_137660.1:2960888-3015888 GCF_963422515.1 Blennius ocellaris | reverse complement strand
GGATCAGTCCTGGTCTGAAGTAACTCCCAGGTTCTTCACGGTGCTGCTGGAGGTCAAAGTCACACCATCAATGTTACTGTGTGTTTGGATCATTTCTCGCTCAGACGTTGTGGGTCAAATATAATAAGGTGTGTTTTTTCCCACTGGTTCCCTGAAATGACGCTGCTCTGTCTCCGCCCTGCTGGTGGTCTGCTGCGCTGCAGGAAGCGGCGTGCTGGGCCATCCACAGCCTGCTGCTGCACGCCGCCACGCCGCCCGGCTGGGAGGAGGAGCAGAGTGGGAGGTTGGAGCGCCGTCCACACACACACACACTGTCTCAGTGCTGCGGATCACAATCACCAGTGGCGGCGTCTGTTTCCCAGGACTCCGGTTCACAGTCAGCTGATGGCGGCCATGCTCCTGCACGCCTCGTGTCCTCGCGTGTTCAGAGCTGCAGCTGGCGCCATGGCGGCGCTCATCACGGACCACAGTGAGCAAACATCAACCTCCACACTGTCTCACTGCCTCGTCATGGTCCAGGGATAAAAAACCTCTCAACACATTTCACAACTCATCATGTATTTCAGTGTTTTTCTACCTTTTTGAACCAAGACACACTTTTTTGTTTAGAAACATCTGGAGTCACACCTCCACCTGAAAATGTTAAAATGTGAACCTCTGTAGCCTCTATTAACAATATAAAGTCTTTCTCATCAGGACTTTTTTTAATAGTGCCTCCCTCAGTGTGAAACCTGGACCTGATGGATGAAGAGCTGAGATCCTGGTTCACATTCTTCCTTTTCAAAAACTTCTCCATCACTGTCACTGACACAGTACTTTGATACAAGATGGTAGCAGGAGGTGGAGATGAACCACACTGACGTCTGTCACTTTACATTTCACCGGCAAAGTTCTGTGCTGCCCTCTAGTGGTGAAGAGTATTTATACATGATTACTCTGCAACACACTGTCGCTGTGAGAGCAAAGGTTTTTTAGAAAAAATGTGAAATGTGATCATTTCCCACGACTCAGCTGACAATCTGGAAGAAACACCAGTGGGTGAAGAACACTGATGTATTTCTCAATGAAAGACTGCCGCTGCTGCAAGTCGGGGTCAAATTCTAATAATTTTAAGAGCCTTTTGATGAAGCCGTCACAAACTGGACGGATCTGTTAAAATCAGGTTGTGTATTTCATGAGAGACAGAAATATTTTACGACTTATAAGTCATATATAATGGTTGTTTTTTTGGTACCACTCCATTGATATTTGATGAAATAATGATACAGTTCAAGAGTTGGT
Source organism: Blennius ocellaris (assembly GCF_963422515.1). Taxonomy (NCBI): domain Eukaryota; kingdom Metazoa; phylum Chordata; class Actinopteri; order Blenniiformes; family Blenniidae; genus Blennius; species Blennius ocellaris. Next base: position 3,014,607 of record NC_137660.1, on the reverse strand, counting down.
CAACTCTCAAAAAGAAACCTGAAACCTGGTGAAGAGGTTCTAACTGACCTACAGTTCTGGTTCCTTAAATAGCAAATTGTGACCTGTGTTGTCTTCATGTTAACGGTTAAGCATGTTTTGCGCCTGCAGATTAATTTTAGTTGGTGGAAAGTGTTTTGGTCCTAATGGTTGCAGAGTTGTGAGATAAAGCCACTCGTGAACTCGTGGTTCACTTGAAAACCTCCCGTGATCAAAACAAACCATGGAGGGACTAAACTTCATGCACACTTCTCACATTTATTTGAAGTGAATCAAACGGCGGAGGCCACAGCCTGAGGTGTTGACGTCTGCTTTGCTTGCAGGTAAGATCCGCTCTTTGTTGCTGTCCAGCGGTCTCCATGTCAACTTGGTGGAGATGATGAAGAGACATTCCAACGTAGCAGAGGTTTCCATCAGCGCATGCAAACTGTTAAACCTGCTGTTCCAGGGAAGGTGTGTTGTCCGTAAGACTGTCTGTCCTCTGGCTGGCTCGTGGTGCCGACGGGTGAAACGTCCCGTCTCTCACCCTGCAGGACAGCCAGTCTGGACGAGCTGAACATGGTCATGACTCAGATCATCCACATCATGAAGCTCCACAACTTCCAGCCGGAGCTCCAGCTGGAGGCCCTGCAGGCCAGCATGGTCTTCCTGTGCCCAGGTACTGTCTCATGCTACACGTCCAGGTAACCAGGCACTTCATGGCGCAGGACATAAATAATGGTCAATCCAAAATATTGTGCAAAAACACACACTTATTCAAATAGTCTTGAGGGAATCAAACCCATGATGGAACATTTGGGCTGTGAGCTGAGATGAAACAATCAACTGATTTTTAAATTCCCTAAAACTCTATAGAGACCAGGCAGTAACAAAGTCTGCATATTTACAAATCAAGATCAAAGGGAAGAGACATATTTCTGGAAGAGAAACATTTGATCATGGATCCTTTTTAATTGAATCTAGTACATTTAGTCGACAGCTGGATTCGGCTCCATTGGCAGCTTGTTAGCCTTTGTCTCGTGCTGGAGATACTGAGCTCCATGTCCTGCTTCACTAACCAAGTTTCATTCTACTCTCATAGAATCTAATAAAGCTACGGCGCCAAATGACACATTTCCTTCAATGTTGGAACAATTTTATACTGTAAAATGATCCGGAAGGCTGATGGTATTTTATTGAATATGGAATAGAATAGAATAGAATAGAATAGCCCCTTTATTGTCAAAGAGAACATAGCCTAGCTGGTGTACATTTGAATTTAATTTCAATAGCTCCCTATTGGACTGGTAAAATACAAGAAAAACTAAAAACTAAAAAAAATAAATATATATATATTTTTTTTTTTTAATTATATATAAAATGTAAATTAATTAAGTTAATTTATCGCAAAAGCTCCCTATTATATATATATATATATATATAAAATGTAAATTAATTAAGTTAATTTATCGCAAAAGCTCCCTATCAGACTGGTAAAATAAATAAATACATTTATTTATATATATATATTTGTTTTATGTGTGTGTGTGTGTGTGTGTGTGTACACATATATTTGTGTGTATATATGTACATCCACATTCTCCCACATCTATTACAAATGTTAGAAGTAGCAGCTCAGTTATATTTCACAGGTTAAACCTGGTTGATCTTCTCCACCACCACAACAAACCACCACAACAAACCACCACAACAAACCACCACAACAAACCACCACAACAAACCACCACAACAAACCACCACAACAAACCACCACAACAAACCACTACACACAACATTACGACCCTGAAGAAACATTTCAGGACGCGGGAGACTTTTAGGGTTTATGTTGTTAGATTTCTTTTGGCCTGGAGGCTCGTCCAGCTTCCAAACAGGAAACAAACACACTGACAGGGCCTGACTGTCTGGCCTAACAACCAGGTGCAGAACCAGGACCGACAGTACAGGGCCGCAGAACCAGGACCGACAGTACAGGGCCGCAGAACCAGGACCGACAGTACAGGGCCGCAGAACCAGGACCGACAGATGCGGAACCAGGACCGACAGATGCAGAACCAGGACCCCCCCCCCCCCCCCATGACTGGCTGAGGCCCGAGAGTTTGACACCTTTGATTTCCCTCCTTCATCAAAAGCCTTGAGAAGAGATTCTCTTCCAGTCTTCCTCCTGTTAGGGAGGAGCTGCAGCCTAGCATGCTAATGGCTAACACCAGAGGCCTCCACTCCTCCTCTCCTCCTCCACTCCTCTCCTCCTCCACTCCTCCACTCCTCTCCTCCTCCACTCCTCCTCTCCTCCTCCACTCCTCTCCTCCTCCACTCCTCCACTCCTCCACTCCTCTCCTCCTCCACTCCTCCTCTCCTCCTCTCCTCCTCCACTCCTCTCCTCCACTCCTCCTCTCCTCCTCCACTCCTCTCCTCCACTCCTCTCCTCCTCTCCTCCTCCACTCCTCTCCTCCTTCACTCCTCCTCTCCTCCACTCCTCTCCTCCACTCCTCTCCTCCACTCCTCCCCTCCACTCCTCCACTCCTCCACTCCTCCTCTCCTCTCCTCCTCCACTCCTCCACTCCTCCACTCCTCTCCTCCTTCACTCCTCCAGTCCTCCCCTCCACTCCTCCTCTCCTCCTCCACTCCTCCCCTCCTCCACTCCTCCACTCCTCCACTCCTCCCCTCCTCTCCTCCTCCACTCCTCCTCCACTCCTCCTTCTGTGTCAAGAACTCCAAAATCCTTCAATCTTTACTGTTAATTCTGGTAATTGTAATTAATGTAACTATTAATTCAAATTCCTGATGAACAGTTTAGTATATCTTATGAGACTGATATAACTGAATTGACTATCATTTCCTGTTAAGACAGGTGGAGCTCCGAGGTTCTGATACACATCAGATTACATTTCAACAACATTATTAATAACTATCTTTGATCATTATTAATCATTATCGACAGTGAAACACAACATTGATGGTCCCTACTGATCCCTACGAGGTCAGAAATCCCCACATAGGGAAGCGTTCAGGTCTCATGCATTACCAAATCTCCTGAATGCGTCTATTATGTGTAGTTGGGGTGAGCGCATCCATTTGAGGAGAATGAGCCTCCTCGCAAGCAAAGGTGGTGGAAGTGATGATGTGTTGTGAAGTTTAGGACCGACCGAGTGATGGAGGGATTCTGAACAGAGCGACAAGGTGGGGTCAAGGTTCACTGTGCGGCAGAGGACTGAGCTCTTATCTTAATTCCCTCTTCATATTCCTCCACACAAAAAGGCCTCATTATGGAGTCAAACCTTCAGCAGGTTGTGGAAATGGAAACAGATGTGATGAGTGAAGGTTGAACTGACATTGTAGACATGTGAGTGATAAGAAACACCTCCATCCCCATGAAGGAGGAGGGAGTGAACTGAGCTGGACATGTCCTCCCCCGGAGGCTGCTTGTGTTCAAATCAATTAGACGACGTGTTCTGGCCCGTTTCCACAGCCTCTCCAGCTTCACATTTACTCCGAAAGCTCCTTGTAAATATTCCAATATTTCTCCTAAATCTGCAGAAACTGGTGAGAATCCAACGCCTCCCCTTGAGTCGTGTGTGTTTGTGTGTCGGGAGGTGAAGTTGGTTCATTCTGCCCGTCCTCGTCACGTCACTGTGTGTCGTGTCCCCAGACCGGAGTGTGAGGGCCCACGGCGGCTCGGTGACGGATCCAGACCTGGCCGACGTGTCGCTGAGGGTCCTGAAGAACCAGTGTGTGGTGGAAGACGCCCACACGCTCTACCTGGAGGTCCTCAACAGGGTAGGACCTCCAGCCACCAGCCCCTCTGTGTTTCACAACAAGGCTGTTCCATGAACACAAGTCGACAAGGATGTTTCGACTCAAGAAAGGGAAACTCCCTCGTGGGACTTTTTTATTTCCTCAAGAGAGAGAGAAAAAAAAGCAGTGTACAAATACTTGGCTGGTCTATAAATAGAGATACTCTTTAAACAATACTTTGCTTATTCATGACAGAAACTCCAGTGTCTTGTAGTGTGAGCAGAATGTAGGGAAGATGTATTGACTCCATGTCCAACCAGCAGACTTCATTTGACCAAAATGACGTAGTGAGTGAGTTTTTATCCCTCTGATTAGCGAGTAAACCAGCGCCTGGAAACTGGATGATCCATCGTACCTTTAGAACAGGCGCCCACAACCTTTAATACCAAAAGAACCATTTTCCCAATTTTTCACCCAAATAGAATTTGTCTGGATCCACAAAATTATCTGGAATGAAAGAAACAAAAACATTTTTCAGGTTGCATCCATGACGTGTCAAAGCTGCATTGAAGTTATACTTTATTTAGCTTTTGTCGCTATTTTTTTTTTTTGAGATTTCTCTTCAGTTTTCTTCTATTTTTCTCATAAATCTTCCCTCTTTCTGGCTATTTTAGCTGCTTTACCTATTTATAGTCGCTGTGCATTTCCTAATGGTTAGTGATTTTAGCTTTACTAGCTATTTTTGTCTTTTCCTCTTCTTTTTTTAATCTATTTTCTTTTTTATTCTTTTCCTGACAAAAAGCTAGGCTAGGCAATTTTTTTATCACTTTATATTGACTATTTCTCCTGTTATCTTTTTAAAAAGGTTTTTGGCTACTTTATCTGTTTTAGCAATTGCGGCTATCCTGGTTATTTCTAGTGTTTTACCATCTTTAGCTGGCGATTCTATCATTGTTGACCAATCAGTGTGGGATGCAAATAAATGAAAAGAATGTTTATTTATTTCCATGACATAACCTGAACACTTCAGGTGTCCATGACAGAGCAGCTGCAGAGCCACATGTGGCTCCAGAGCTGCAGGGTGAAGACCCCTGCTTTAGAATAACTCCACCTTTCTGGAAAATAGCATTGATTACTTGTAGTTTAACATCAGCCTCATGGTTCCCGATACTTGGTGCTGTTGGGCTTTATGGCTGGTTATTAGTGTTAAAATTACTGTAAGTAATAGATTACTGAAAGTAATAAATCACTGGAAGTAATTTATGAAAATGGAAGGAAACCATCATTTATTCATTAGCAACTCCTAGAGTAATTGAGTAATTACTTAAAAGTTAATAAATGATCAAAAAGAACTTTTACTGGTAAATGAAAAATTATTAATTTGAATAAATTGGTTATTTATCAAATAATAATGAAATTGGGGCACCACCAGCTAAACTAGAAATAGCTAATACAAAATGTCAGTCTCGTTTGTAAAGAGGGTTATTTAAGTAAGTTAATATCTCTGTGTAAATATAACAATCTTAAATAACAAGGAAGGTGTGAGGTTCGAGCACAGACTGTTTCAAACCAGTGAATTGTCAACAATAAATACACAATGATTACCAGGAATCGATCAATTCAGCAAACAGTTTTCATTTCAACAAAAACTCACCTTTTGTTTATTAACAAAAAGGCATTAATTCATAAACAATTCAGAAATTATTTCACTAACCAACACAATCAAGTAACAATCATCTAACATGGAAATCTAGTCTACTAAACAGCAACACAATGTACTAAGTGTGTGATTGCGTGTGTGTGTGTGTGTGTGTGTGCGTGTGTGTGTGTGTGTGTCTCCACAGTTCATCAGCAACCCTGCCATCCAGACATGTGGCCTGAAGGTGCTGTCGGCTCTGGCAGACTGCTCGGGTGCAGTGGACCTCCTGTGCCAGCAGGGGGCGATAGACACAGTGCTGCACACACTGCAGATGTTCCCACAGGAACGAGGTAAACAAACGAACACAAATGACAGTTGGATGAGCTGTTATGATGCACTTGTATGACTTGAAGGAGCCAGAGATCACGTTGTTGTGTTCAGGCCCTCACATACAGTCACTCCTCCAGCTGGACTGTGGTCTGCACAGGCTTCACCTCAACTCAACTCTATTTATAAAGCTTTAAGCAGCCGTAGCTGAGACAAAGTGCTGTACATTGAAATAAAAATATAAGAGGCAACATAAAAACATTAAAAACAATAGAAAAAGTTCAAACAATCAAATGGTAAAACAATAAACAAAAAATAAAAAGTTAAAACAATAAAAAAAAAAAAAACGAAGGCACTAAAACCAGAGCAGAGTCTCACGCTGAGGTAAAAGCCAAAGAATAAAAATGTGTTTTAAGACGAGTTTTAAAAATGGACAGTGAGGGGGCTTGTCTAACAGGGGGGGGGGGGGGCATTCCAGAGGTGAGGACCGGCAGTGGAAAAGGCTCTTTCCCCTCTGAGCTTCCGTTTGGACCTCGGTACCTCCAGGAGCAGCCGGTCAGCTGACCTGAGGCCCCGAGCAGGAGGTGTGGATGAAGGAGCTCAGAGAGGTAAGGCGGGGCCAGACCATTTAAAGATTTAAAAACGAATAAAAGAATCTTAAAACGGACTCTAAAATACACATGCAGCCAGTGGAGGGAAGCCAGGATGGGGCTGATGAGCTCACAGCAGCGTTCTGCACCAACTGGAGGGTGAGGGAAGACTGGTGACTCCAAAGTAAAGAGAGTTGGTGAGAGAAGACTGGTGACTCCAAAGTAAAGTGAGTTGGTGAGAGAAGACTGGTGACTCCAAAGTAAAGAGAGTTGGTGAGAGAAGACTGGTGACTCCAAAGTAAAGTGAGTTGGTGAGAGAAGACTGGTGACTCCAAAGTAAAGAGAGTTGGTGAGGGAAGACTGGTGACTCCAAAGTAAAGAGAGTTGGTGAGGGAAGACTGGTGACTCCAAAGTAAAGAGAGTTGGTGAGAGAAGACTGGTGACTCCAAAGTAAAGTGAGTTGGTGAGAGAAGACTGGTGACTCCAAAGTAAAGAGAGTTGGTGAGGGAAGACTGGTGACTCCACAATAAAGTGAGTTGGTGAGGGAAGACTGGTGACTCCAAAGTAAAGTGAGTTGGTGAGAGAAGACTGGTGACTCCAAAGTAAAGTGAGTTGGTGAGGGAAGACTGGTGACTCCACAATAAAGTGAGTTGGTGAGGGAAGACTGGTGACTCCAAAGTAAAGAGAGTTGGTGAGGGAAGACTGGTGACTCCAAAGTAAAGAGAGTTGGTGAGGGAAGACTGGTGACTCCAAAGTAAAGAGAGTTGGTGAGGGAAGACTGGTGACTCCAAAGTAAAGTGAGTTGGTGAGAGAAGACTGGTGACTCCACAATAAAGTGAGTTGGTGAGGGAAGACTGGTGACTCCAAAGTAAAGAGAGTTGGTGAGGGAAGACTGGTGACTCCAAAGTAAAGAGAGTTGGTGAGGGAAGACTGGTGACTCCAAAGTAAAGTGAGTTGGTGAGAGAAGACTGGTGACTCCAAAGTAAAGTGAGTTGGTGAGAGAAGACTGGTGACTCCAAAGTAAAGTGAGTTGGTGAGAGAAGACTGGTGACTCCAAAGTAAAGTGAGTTGGTGAGAGAAGACTGGTGACTCCAAAGTAAAGTGAGTTGGTGAGGGAAGACTGGTGACTCCAAAGTAAAGTGAGTTGGTGAGAGAAGACTGGTGACTCCAAAGTAAAGTGAGTTGGTGAGGGAAGACTGGTGACTCCAAAGTAAAGTGAGTTGGTGAGAGAAGACTGGTGACTCCAAAGTAAAGTGAGTTGGTGAGAGAAGACTGGTGACTCCAAAGTAAAGTGAGTTGGTGAGAGAAGACTGGTGACTCCAAAGTAAAGAGAGTTGGTGAGAGAAGACTGGTGACTCCAAAGTAAAGTGAGTTGGTGAGAGAAGACTGGTGACTCCAAAGTAAAGAGAGTTGGTGAGAGAAGACTGGTGACTCCAAAATAAAGTGAGTTGGTGAGGGAAGACTGGTGACTCCACAATAAAGTGAGTTGGTGAGGGAAGACTGGTGACTCCAAAGTAAAGTGAGTTGGTGAGAGAAGACTGGTGACTCCAAAGTAAAGAGAGTTGGTGAGGGAAGACTGGTGACTCCACAATAAAGTGAGTTGGTGAGGGAAGACTGGTGACTCCAAAGTAAAGAGAGTTGGTGAGGGAAGACTGGTGACTCCAAAGTAAAGAGAGTTGGTGAGGGAAGACTGGTGACTCCAAAGTAAAGTGAGTTGGTGAGAGAAGACTGGTGACTCCAAAGTAAAGTGAGTTGGTGAGAGAAGACTGGTGACTCCAAAGTAAAGTGAGTTGGTGAGAGAAGACTGGTGACTCCAAAGTAAAGTGAGTTGGTGAGAGAAGACTGGTGACTCCAAAGTAAAGTGAGTTGGTGAGAGAAGACTGGTGACTCCACAATAAAGTGAGTTGGTGAGAGAAGACTGGTGACTCCAAAGTAAAGTGAGTTGGTGAGGGAAGACTGGTGACTCCACAATAAAGTGAGTTGGTGAGAGAAGACTGGTGACTCCAAAGTAAAGTGAGTTGGTGAGGGAAGACTGACTGACTCCAAAGTAAAGTGAGTTGGTGAGAGAAGACTGGTGACTCCAAAGTAAAGTGAGTTGGTGAGGGAAGACTGGTGACTCCACAATAAAGTGAGTTGGTGAGAGAAGACTGGTGACTCCAAAGTAAAGTGAGTTGGTGAGAGAAGACTGGTGACTCCACAATAAAGTGAGTTGGTGAGAGAAGACTGGTGACTCCAAAGTAAAGTGAGTTGGTGAGAGAAGACTGGTGACTCCAAAGTAAAGAGAGTTGGTGAGGGAAGACTGGTGACTCCAAAGTAAAGTGAGTTGGTGAGAGAAGACTGGTGACTCCAAAGTAAAGTGAGTTGGTGAGGGAAGACTGGTGACTCCACAATAAAGTGAGTTGGTGAGAGAAGACTGGTGACTCCAAAGTAAAGTGAGTTGGTGAGAGAAGACTGGTGACTCCAAAGTAAAGTGAGTTGGTGAGGGAAGACTGGTGACTCCAAAGTAAAGTGAGTTGGTGAGAGAAGACTGGTGACTCCAAAGTAAAGTGAGTTGGTGAGGGAAGACTGGTGACTCCAAAGTAAAGTGAGTTGGTGAGAGAAGACTGGTGACTCCAAAGTAAAGTGAGTTGGTGAGGGAAGACTGGTGACTCCAAAGTAAAGTGAGTTGGTGAGGGAAGACTGGTGACTCCAAAGTAAAGTGAGTTGGTGAGGGAAGACTGGTGACTCCAAAGTAAAGTGAGTTGGTGAGAGAAGACTGGTGACTCCAAAGTAAAGAGAGTTGGTGAGGGAAGACTGGTGACTCCAAAGTAAAGAGAGTTGGTGAGAGAAGACTGGTGACTCCAAAGTAAAGTGAGTTGGTGAGAGAAGACTGGTGACTCCAAAGTAAAGTGAGTTGGTGAGGGAAGACTGGTGACTCCAAAGTAAAGTGAGTTGGTGAGGGAAGACTGGTGACTCCAAAGTAAAGTGAGTTGGTGAGGGAAGACTGGTGACTCCAAAGTAAAGTGAGTTGGTGAGGGAAGACTGGTGACTCCAAAGTAAAGTGAGTTGGTGAGGGAAGACTGGTGACTCCAAAGTAAAGTGAGTTGGTGAGGGAAGACTGGTGACTCCACAATAAAGTGAGTTGGTGAGAGAAGACTGGTGACTCCAAAGTAAAGAGAGTTGGTGAGGGAAGACTGGTGACTCCAAAGTAAAGAGAGTTGGTGAGAGAAGACTGGTGACTCCAAAGTAAAGTGAGTTGGTGAGAGAAGACTGGTGACTCCAAAGTAAAGTGAGTTGGTGAGGGAAGACTGGTGACTCCAAAGTAAAGTGAGTTGGTGAGGGAAGACTGGTGACTCCAAAGTAAAGTGAGTTGGTGAGGGAAGACTGGTGACTCCAAAGTAAAGTGAGTTGGTGAGGGAAGACTGGTGACTCCACAATAAAGTGAGTTGGTGAGAGAAGACTGGTGACTCCAAAGTAAAGAGAGTTGGTGAGAGAAGACTGGTGACTCCAAAGTAAAGTGAGTTGGTGAGAGAAGACTGGTGACTCCAAAGTAAAGTGAGTTGGTGAGGGAAGACTGGTGACTCCAAAGTAAAGTGAGTTGGTGAGGGAAGACTGGTGACTCCAAAGTAAAGAGAGTTGGTGAGAGAAGACTGGTGACTCCAAAGTAAAGTGAGTTGGTGAGAGAAGACTGGTGACTCCAAAGTAAAGTGAGTTGGTGAGGGAAGACTGGTGACTCCAAAGTAAAGTGAGTTGGTGAGGGAAGACTGGTGACTCCAAAGTAAAGTGAGTTGGTGAGAGAAGACTGGTGACTCCAAAGTAAAGTGAGTTGGTGAGGGAAGACTGGTGACTCCAAAGTAAAGTGAGTTGGTGAGGGAAGACTGGTGACTCCAAAGTAAAGTGAGTTGGTGAGAGAAGACTGGTGACTCCAAAGTAAAGTGAGTTGGTGAGAGAAGACTGGTGACTCCAAAGTAAAGAGAGTTGGTGAGGGAAGACTGGTGACTCCAAAGTAAAGAGAGTTGGTGAGGGAAGACTGGTGACTCCAAAGTAAAGAGAGTTGGTGAGGGAAGACTGGTGACTCCAAAGTAAAGTGAGTTGGTGAGGGAAGACTGGTGACTCCAAAGTAAAGAGAGTTGGTGAGGGAAGACTGGTGACTCCACAATAAAGTGAGTTGGTGAGGGAAGACTGGTGACTCCAAAGTAAAGAGAGTTGGTGAGAGAAGACTGGTGACTCCAAAGTAAAGTGAGTTGGTGAGAGAAGACTGGTGACTCCAAAGTAAAGAGAGTTGGTGAGAGAAGACTGGTGACTCCAAAGTAAAGTGAGTTGGTGAGAGAAGACTGGTGACTCCAAAGTAAAGAGAGTTGGTGAGGGAAGACTGGTGACTCCAAAGTAAAGAGAGTTGGTGAGGGAAGACTGGTGACTCCAAAGTAAAGAGAGTTGGTGAGAGAAGACTGGTGACTCCAAAGTAAAGTGAGTTGGTGAGAGAAGACTGGTGACTCCAAAGTAAAGAGAGTTGGTGAGGGAAGACTGGTGACTCCACAATAAAGTGAGTTGGTGAGGGAAGACTGGTGACTCCAAAGTAAAGTGAGTTGGTGAGAGAAGACTGGTGACTCCAAAGTAAAGTGAGTTGGTGAGGGAAGACTGGTGACTCCACAATAAAGTGAGTTGGTGAGGGAAGACTGGTGACTCCAAAGTAAAGAGAGTTGGTGAGGGAAGACTGGTGACTCCAAAGTAAAGAGAGTTGGTGAGGGAAGACTGGTGACTCCAAAGTAAAGAGAGTTGGTGAGGGAAGACTGGTGACTCCAAAGTAAAGTGAGTTGGTGAGAGAAGACTGGTGACTCCAAAGTAAAGAGAGTTGGTGAGGGAAGACTGGTGACTCCAAAGTAAAGAGAGTTGGTGAGGGAAGACTGGTGACTCCAAAGTAAAGTGAGTTGGTGAGAGAAGACTGGTGACTCCACAATAAAGTGAGTTGGTGAGGGAAGACTGGTGACTCCAAAGTAAAGAGAGTTGGTGAGGGAAGACTGGTGACTCCAAAGTAAAGAGAGTTGGTGAGGGAAGACTGGTGACTCCAAAGTAAAGTGAGTTGGTGAGAGAAGACTGGTGACTCCAAAGTAAAGTGAGTTGGTGAGAGAAGACTGGTGACTCCAAAGTAAAGTGAGTTGGTGAGAGAAGACTGGTGACTCCAAAGTAAAGAGAGTTGGTGAGAGAAGACTGGTGACTCCAAAGTAAAGTGAGTTGGTGAGAGAAGACTGGTGACTCCAAAGTAAAGAGAGTTGGTGAGAGAAGACTGGTGACTCCAAAATAAAGTGAGTTGGTGAGGGAAGACTGGTGACTCCACAATAAAGTGAGTTGGTGAGGGAAGACTGGTGACTCCAAAGTAAAGTGAGTTGGTGAGAGAAGACTGGTGACTCCAAAGTAAAGAGAGTTGGTGAGGGAAGACTGGTGACTCCACAATAAAGTGAGTTGGTGAGGGAAGACTGGTGACTCCAAAGTAAAGAGAGTTGGTGAGGGAAGACTGGTGACTCCAAAGTAAAGAGAGTTGGTGAGGGAAGACTGGTGACTCCAAAGTAAAGTGAGTTGGTGAGAGAAGACTGGTGACTCCAAAGTAAAGTGAGTTGGTGAGAGAAGACTGGTGACTCCAAAGTAAAGTGAGTTGGTGAGAGAAGACTGGTGACTCCAAAGTAAAGTGAGTTGGTGAGAGAAGACTGGTGACTCCAAAGTAAAGTGAGTTGGTGAGAGAAGACTGGTGACTCCACAATAAAGTGAGTTGGTGAGAGAAGACTGGTGACTCCAAAGTAAAGTGAGTTGGTGAGGGAAGACTGGTGACTCCACAATAAAGTGAGTTGGTGAGAGAAGACTGGTGACTCCAAAGTAAAGTGAGTTGGTGAGGGAAGACTGACTGACTCCAAAGTAAAGTGAGTTGGTGAGAGAAGACTGGTGACTCCAAAGTAAAGTGAGTTGGTGAGGAAGACTGGTGACTCCACAATAAAGTGAGTTGGTGAGAGAAGACTGGTGACTCCAAAGTAAAGTGAGTTGGTGAGAGAAGACTGGTGACTCCACAATAAAGTGAGTTGGTGAGAGAAGACTGGTGACTCCAAAGTAAAGTGAGTTGGTGAGAGAAGACTGGTGACTCCAAAGTAAAGAGAGTTGGTGAGGGAAGACTGGTGACTCCAAAGTAAAGTGAGTTGGTGAGAGAAGACTGGTGACTCCAAAGTAAAGTGAGTTGGTGAGGGAAGACTGGTGACTCCACAATAAAGTGAGTTGGTGAGAGAAGACTGGTGACTCCAAAGTAAAGTGAGTTGGTGAGAGAAGACTGGTGACTCCAAAGTAAAGTGAGTTGGTGAGGGAAGACTGGTGACTCCAAAGTAAAGTGAGTTGGTGAGAGAAGACTGGTGACTCCAAAGTAAAGTGAGTTGGTGAGGGAAGACTGGTGACTCCAAAGTAAAGTGAGTTGGTGAGAGAAGACTGGTGACTCCAAAGTAAAGTGAGTTGGTGAGGGAAGACTGGTGACTCCAAAGTAAAGTGAGTTGGTGAGGGAAGACTGGTGACTCCAAAGTAAAGTGAGTTGGTGAGGGAAGACTGGTGACTCCAAAGTAAAGTGAGTTGGTGAGAGAAGACTGGTGACTCCAAAGTAAAGAGAGTTGGTGAGGGAAGACTGGTGACTCCAAAGTAAAGAGAGTTGGTGAGGGAAGACTGGTGACTCCAAAGTAAAGTGAGTTGGTGAGAGAAGACTGGTGACTCCAAAGTAAAGTGAGTTGGTGAGGGAAGACTGGTGACTCCAAAGTAAAGTGAGTTGGTGAGGGAAGACTGGTGACTCCAAAGTAAAGTGAGTTGGTGAGGGAAGACTGGTGACTCCAAAGTAAAGTGAGTTGGTGAGGGAAGACTGGTGACTCCAAAGTAAAGTGAGTTGGTGAGGGAAGACTGGTGACTCCAAAGTAAAGTGAGTTGGTGAGGGAAGACTGGTGACTCCACAATAAAGTGAGTTGGTGAGAGAAGACTGGTGACTCCAAAGTAAAGAGAGTTGGTGAGGGAAGACTGGTGACTCCAAAGTAAAGAGAGTTGGTGAGAGAAGACTGGTGACTCCAAAGTAAAGTGAGTTGGTGAGAGAAGACTGGTGACTCCAAAGTAAAGTGAGTTGGTGAGGGAAGACTGGTGACTCCAAAGTAAAGTGAGTTGGTGAGGGAAGACTGGTGACTCCAAAGTAAAGTGAGTTGGTGAGGGAAGACTGGTGACTCCAAAGTAAAGTGAGTTGGTGAGGGAAGACTGGTGACTCCACAATAAAGTGAGTTGGTGAGAGAAGACTGGTGACTCCAAAGTAAAGAGAGTTGGTGAGAGAAGACTGGTGACTCCAAAGTAAAGTGAGTTGGTGAGAGAAGACTGGTGACTCCAAAGTAAAGTGAGTTGGTGAGGGAAGACTGGTGACTCCAAAGTAAAGTGAGTTGGTGAGGGAAGACTGGTGACTCCAAAGTAAAGAGAGTTGGTGAGAGAAGACTGGTGACTCCAAAGTAAAGTGAGTTGGTGAGAGAAGACTGGTGACTCCAAAGTAAAGTGAGTTGGTGAGGGAAGACTGGTGACTCCAAAGTAAAGTGAGTTGGTGAGGGAAGACTGGTGACTCCAAAGTAAAGTGAGTTGGTGAGAGAAGACTGGTGACTCCAAAGTAAAGTGAGTTGGTGAGGGAAGACTGGTGACTCCAAAGTAAAGTGAGTTGGTGAGGGAAGACTGGTGACTCCAAAGTAAAGTGAGTTGGTGAGGGAAGACTGGTGACTCCAAAGTAAAGTGAGTTGGTGAGAGAAGACTGGTGACTCCAAAGTAAAGTGAGTTGGTGAGAGAAGACTGGTGACTCCACAATAAAGTGAGTTGGTGAGAGAAGACTGGTGACTCCAAAGTAAAGTGAGTTGGTGAGGGAAGACTGGTGACTCCAAAGTAAAGTGAGTTGGTGAGGGAAGACTGGTGACTCCAAAGTAAAGTGAGTTGGTGAGAGAAGACTGGCTGACTCCAAAGTAAAGTGAGTTGGTGAGAGAAGACTGGCTGACTCCAAAGTAAAGTGAGTTGGTGAGAGAAGACTGGTGACTCCAAAGTAAAGTGAGTTGGTGAGAGAAGACTGGCTGACTCCAAAGTAAAGTGAGTTGGTGAGAGAAGACTGGTGACTCCAAAATAAAGTGAGTTGGTGAGGGAAGACTGGTGACTCCAAAGTAAAGTGAGTTGGTGAGAGAAGACTGGTGACTCCAAAGTAAAGAGAGTTGGTGAGGGAAGACTGGTGACTCCACAATAAAGTGAGTTGGTGAGGGAAGACTGGTGACTCCAAAGTAAAGAGAGTTGGTGAGAGAAGACTGGTGACTCCAAAGTAAAGTGAGTTGGTGAGGGAAGACTGGTGACTCCAAAGTAAAGTGAGTTGGTGAGAGAAGACTGGTGACTCCAAAGTAAAGTGAGTTGGTGAGAGAAGACTGGCTGACTCCAAAGTAAAGTGAGTTGGTGAGAGAAGACTGGCTGACTCCAAAGTAAAGTGAGTTGGTGAGAGAAGACTGGTGACTCCAAAGTAAAGTGAGTTGGTGAGAGAAGACTGGTGACTCCAAAGTAAAGTGAGTTGGTGAGAGAAGACTGGTGACTCCAAAGTAAAGTGAGTTGGTGAGAGAAGACTGGTGACTCCAAAGTAAAGTGAGTTGGTGAGAGAAGACTGGTGACTCCAAAGTAAAGTGAGTTGGTGAGAGAAGACTGGCTGACTCCAAAGTAAAGTGAGTTGGTGAGAGAAGACTGGCTGACTCCAAAGTAAAGTGAGTTGGTGAGAGAAGACTGGTGACTCCAAAGTAAAGTGAGTTGGTGAGAGAAGACTGGCTGACTCCAAAGTAAAGTGAGTTGGTGAGAGAAGACTGGTGACTCCAAAGTAAAGTGAGTTGGTGAGAGAAGACTGGCTGACTCCAAAGTAAAGTGAGTTGGTGAGAGAAGACTGGCTGACTCCAAAGTAAAGTGAGTTGGTGAGAGAAGACTGGTGACTCCAAAGTAAAGTGAGTTGGTGAGAGAAGACTGGTGACTCCAAAATAAAGTGAGTTGGTGAGGGAAGACTGGTGACTCCAAAGTAAAGTGAGTTGGTGAGAGAAGACTGGTGACTCCAAAGTAAAGTGAGTTGGTGAGAGAAGACTGGTGACTCCACAATAAAGTGAGTTGGTGAGAGAAGACTGGTGACTCCAAAGTAAAGTGAGTTGGTGAGGGAAGACTGGTGACTCCAAAGTAAAGTGAGTTGGTGAGGGAAGACTGGTGACTCCACAATAAAGTGAGTTGGTGAGGGAAGACTGGTGACTCCAAAGTAAAGAGAGTTGGTGAGAGAAGACTGGCTGACTCCAAAGTAAAGTGAGTTGGTGAGGGAAGACTGGTGACTCCAAAGTAAAGTGAGTTGGTGAGGGAAGACTGGTGACTCCACAATAAAGTGAGTTGGTGAGGGAAGACTGGTGACTCCAAAGTAAAGTGAGTTGGTGAGAGAAGACTGGTGACTCCAAAGTAAAGAGAGTTGGTGAGAGAAGACTGGTGACTCCAAAGTAAAGTGAGTTGGTGAGAGAAGACTGGTGACTCCAAAGTAAAGTGAGTTGGTGAGGGAAGACTGGTGACTCCACAATAAAGTGAGTTGGTGAGGGAAGACTGGTGACTCCAAAGTAAAGTGAGTTGGTGAGGGAAGACTGGTGACTCCACAATAAAGTGAGTTGGTGAGAGAAGACTGGTGACTCCAAAGTAAAGAGAGTTGGTGAGAGAAGACTGGTGACTCCAAAGTAAAGAGAGTTGGTGAGAGAAGACTGGTGACTCCAAAGTAAAGTGAGTTGGTGAGAGAAGACTGGTGACTCCAAAGTAAAGAGAGTTGGTGAGAGAAGACTGGTGACTCCAAAGTAAAGTGAGTTGGTGAGAGAAGACTGGTGACTCCAAAGTAAAGTGAGTTGGTGAGGGAAGACTGGTGACTCCAAAGTAAAGTGAGTTGGTGAGGGAAGACTGGTGACTCCACAATAAAGTGAGTTGGTGAGGGAAGACTGGTGACTCCAAAGTAAAGTGAGTTGGTGAGAGAAGACTGGCTGACTCCAAAGTAAAGTGAGTTGGTGAGGGAAGACTGGTGACTCCAAAGTAAAGAGAGTTGGTGAGAGAAGACTGGTGACTCCAAAGTAAAGAGAGTTGGTGAGAGAAGACTGGTGACTCCAAAGTAAAGTGAGTTGGTGAGGGAAGACTGGTGACTCCAAAGTAAAGAGAGTTGGTGAGGGAAGACTGGTGACTCCACAATAAAGTGAGTTGGTGAGGGAAGACTGGTGACTCCAAAGTAAAGTGAGTTGGTGAGAGAAGACTGGTGACTCCAAAGTAAAGTGAGTTGGTGAGGGAAGACTGGCTGACTCCAAAGTAAAGTGAGTTGGTGAGAGAAGACTGGTGACTCCAAAGTAAAGTGAGTTGGTGAGAGAGGACTGGTGACTCCAAAGTAAAGTGAGTTGGTGAGAGAGGACTGGCTGACTCCAAAGTAAAGTGAGTTGCAGTAATCCAGCCCAGATGTAATAAAAGTGTGGATTACTGCTTCTAGGTGCTTCTGTGTCAGAAAGGTCTTTACCTTCACCAGCTGCCTCAGGTGAAAGAAGCTGGACTTCACTACAGCCCCTCTCTGCCGTCCAGTTTAAAATCACTGTCCATTTTAAAACCCAAGTTGGAGACTAACGGCTTAATGTATTGTCTCAGTGGGCCGAAATCGACCGAGGGCGGTTCACTAGTGGCGCTCGGGCCGAACACCATCACTTCTGTCTTTTTTTCGTAAAATTTTAAAAAGTTCAGCGACATCCAGGTTTTGATGTCTTCAAGACAAGACAGAAGTACTTTCAATGAGGCATTGTCCTTTTTCAGTGGAACATAAATCTGACTGTCGTCTGCATAAAGGTGAAAAGAGATGTTTCCTCAGAATGGCGCCCAGGGGAAGCAGTGGCCCTAAAATAGAACCCTGTGGAACCCCATATAACAGTGGTGCAGAGTGGGACTCAGAGCCACCAAGGAGTACACTCATGGATCTTCCCCCAAGATAAGATCTGACCCAATTTAGGGCAGTACCACCAATGCCCAGTAGGTGCTGCAGACGCGATACTAAAATATTGTGGTCCACAGTGTCGAACGCTGCAGTCAGGTCCAGCAGGACAAGGACCACATGGTCACCGCCGTCAACCGCCATGAGGATATCATTAAAAACTCTTAAAAGGGCTGACTCAGTACTATGCAATGTTTTAAAACCAGACTGGAAAACCTCCAGGATATCATGCTCATCTGGGAATGATTTCAACTGAGCATGGACAGTTTTCTCCAGGATTTTGATATAAAAGACAGCTTGGAGGTCTATAGTTGGCGAGCATACCACGATCAAGACCAGGTTTCTTAAGCAGGGGTTGCACCACAGCATGTTTAAAACTTTGGGGGACAACACCAGAAGACAAACTGCTGTTAACAATGGCCAGAACCGACAGCCCTGTACAAGGAAAAACCTCTTTAAAGAAGTGAGGCGGGACAATGTCACAGGGAGAGCCGGACGCCTTCATCTGGACAAACACTTTGTGCTTCACCTCAAGTCCTGCTGGGAATGTGTGAGACTCAGCAGCTGTCCTGCTGTCCTGCTGTCCTGCTGTCCTACTGTCCTGCTGTCCTGCTGTCCTACTGTCCTGCTGTCCTACTGTCCTACTGTCCTGCTGTCCTACTGTCCTGCTGTCCTGCTGTCCTGCTGTCCTACTGTCCTGCTGTCCTGCTGTCCTGCTGTCCTGCTGTCCTGCTGTCCTACTGTCCTACTGTCCTGCTGTCCTGCTGTCCTGCTGTCCTGCTGTCCTGCTGTCCTACTGTCCTACTGTCCTGCTGTCCTGCTGTCCTGCTGTCCTGCTGTCCTGCTGTCCTGCTGTCCTACTGTCCTACTGTCCTGCTGTCCTGCTGTCCTGCTGTCCTGCTGTCCTACTGTCCTGCTGTCCTGCTGTCCTACTGTCCTACTGTCCTGCTGTCCTGCTGTCCTGCTGTCCTGCTGTCCTGCTGTCCTACTGTCCTGCTGTCCTGCTGTCCTGCTGTCCTACTGTCCTACTGTCCTGCTGTCCTGCTGTCCTGCTGTCCTGCTGTCCTGCTGTCCTGCTGTCCGGCTGTCCTACTGTCCTACTGTCCTGCTGTCCTGCTGTCCTACTGTCCTACTGTCCTGCTGTCCTGCTGTCCTGCTGTCCTGCTGTCCTGCTGTCCTACTGTCCTGCTGTCCTGCTGTCCTGCTGTCCTGCTGTCCTGCTGTCCGGCTGTCCTACTGTCCTACTGTCCTGCTGTCCTACTGTCCTACTGTCCGGCTGTCGTCTCTGCAGAGATCCACTGCTGGGGCCTGACGCTGCTCAGCTTCCTGGTCACCAGGAAGAAGCTGTCCAGGATGATTGTTCCGGTCCTGGCCTCCGTCCTGGTGGCTTCCATCGCTCAGTACAGAGACGATACCGAGATGCTGCTGAAGGTGAGCGCACAAACCGTTTCCTGTTGTCATGGAAACATGTGAATGTTGCTGCAGTGCATTCATGACCACAGACCATCACTGTGCTGCTTTGCTCTGTTGGTGGATCGCAGCTGGGTTGATCTGACCTGACCTGACCTGACCTGATCTGACCTGACCTGACCTGACCTGATCTGACCTGACCTGACCTGACCTGACCTGACCTGACCTGACCTGACCTGACCTGACCTGATCTGATCTGACCTGACCTGACCTGACCTGACCTGACCTGACCTGACCTGACCTGACCTGACCTGACCTGACCTGACCTGATCTGACCTGACCTGACCTGACCTGATCTGATCTGACCTGACCTGACCTGACCTGACCTGATCTGACCTGACCTGACCTGACCTGACCTGACCTGACCTGACCTGACCTGACCTGACCTGACCTGACCTGACCTGACCTGACCTGACCTGACCTGATCTGATCTGATCTGATCTGATCTGATCCGACCCGACCCGACCCGACCCGACCCGACCCGACCCGACCCGACCCGACCCGACCCGACCCTAAACTGCTGGCTGTAAAAACAAAGTCCACACAAACTTCACAATATCACGTCAGTTTTCCAACTCCCAGAATCTCTTCATTCTCAAGTGAAACACAATGTGATATTATGGCTTGATTTTCATAGCAAACGTGTAATATTCTTATGGCACAATGGAAATAGAATTTTTTTTAACAATTAAAACTGAAATTTAAAAACCACAGCTTCAAATCTGGTGTCCGATCACATTTTATTATTTCATATAGAACAAACAGAAATACGACAGAATACAAGACAATATTCAGTTTACAGCTGTGCAAATCAACAATATCAATATTTGTGATTTGTAAAGCACAGAAAACACCTGAGTAAATGAAGTTAGCAGTTAATTTCTTTGTGACACAAATAGGAGCTTATTTTACACTGTAAAACCAGAAAATTAATTTCTCATCTGTCCATCCTCACTCAAGACTGTTGCAATATGACTTAACATTTCACGTTTTGAATGATTTAAAAGCATTTTCAGATGAAACAAGCCTGGAAAGTTAAGCCTCCCTTTTTTATGTCCCTGATAAAAGAGACATATTTTGATATAAATCAGAAAATGAACCCTTTGTAATTCAGATTCAAACAGAAACAATATCTTAAAGCAAGAGTCTGTAAAGACAGTTTTCCAAATAATTTCTCTAAAGACCATTTGAAAGTCTTCATGCATTAAGTTGCCACAGAGGTGAACATTTGTAATGTTCTCAGCAGTCCAATGTGTCCAGTCGTGAAGTAAACTCCACCAAATCAGGGAAAAATCTAGAAAAGAGAAGTAAAAAGCATCAGGATAGAAGTTGGACTTTCATTGGACTTAAACAATTGTCCATTGAGAAAACACAACTTTCCTTTATGAAACGATCACAACAATCTACTGAACGCTCCTGTCTAAAGGTCAAATCACACCATTTGAAGTAGGTTTATTAACGGACGTTGTCGTGGTCTGGGGATCAAATCCAGATGTTTGGAGTGACGGAGACTGCTGCTTGTTGGAAAGTGGAAGGCCGTAACAGTAAATGTTCATTTAAAATGCTAGTAGAAGGTAACAAACACCGAGGTCAAGCTCCTTTACCAGACACACAAGTGCTACAATGGGAGGGGCTTCATTCATATTTATACTTCGGTGTTATTCTTGCCATATTATTACGCAATCACACGGGCTGGTCACACAGCAGCCTTCATGTCGTCATCAGTCTGTCGTATAAGACTGTTAAGTGTTGTACTTCATTGTTACCCATCTGTACTTAAGAGTAATTTTGCGCTTATTCAATTTTTTTTTGTTTTTTTTATTTAGATATATATATATATACTTTTCTATACACCCGTTTAATTATTATTGTCATTATTATTACTTAGTCATTGTTGTGGTTACTGTTATTTTCTAAAATCATTATTGCTATTACTTATCCTATTCATGTTTAATTTAATTTAATTATTATCATTTTATTTTTTTCCCTTTTCTTTTGTTGTTTACTTTTTACTTTACATTCGCAGTATTTCATTATTATATTGCTGTCAGAGACTGTGTTCTATTGTTCTTGCTATTTTTATTAAAAAAAGAAAAGGATATGATATGTACAATATCCTATATGTACACTATTGTATTTTTCAACCAAACAAAGATAAAGAAAAAAGACTGTTAAGATCACACAGTCTGGAAGAGCGGTGAAATATTGAAGGACTTTTCGCTGAGGTCGGCGGTCCGTCATAGAGGGGCGGGGCTCGTGTGTGACTCCGCCTCCTGCTGGTTCAGTGTTTCCAGGTGGCGCTGAGGCTGCTGGACTGCTGCTCCGGAGCAGCTGCTGAGCTGCACAGGGTCCACTTTGACACCCAGATCTTCCACTGCCTCCGAGACGACGCCGACCACACAGCCAACCCGGTGAGTGGAACCAACAACCGCCACACACTGATCGCTGTGGTGTGGAGCCAGAGGTCTGCACCGTCACCTCCTTGACGTGGGCGAAATGACGTTGATGTTGATGTAGCTCCATCATCCTGTCAGGTTATTCTTAGTAGTGTGATACTGGAATTTAATACCGCATGTGCAAATTAGTAATAGTAGAAACTCTGAGCATCCTCAGCAGCAGGAAGAAACTCAACTGATCCAAAAATAGAAATGGATGTAACATTGTTCACAGCACACCAACGACACTTGTTCTGTCCTGTACATTGTTCTAGTTCGACAGCATTTTACAGGCACAGCAGCTGATATCACATTACAAGCATTACGTTTACTTTCAGGGGGGAATTAAATCAATCAATCAATCAAATGTTATTTGTATAGCCCTTTACAATAACCCAGTGGAACCCAAAGTGCTTTACAACAAAGCTATAAAAACAATACATTAAGGAACAAATAGAAGAATAATACATAGAAACAGTACATTAAGAAACAAATAGAAGAATAATACATAGAAACAGTACATTAAGGAACAAATAGAAGAAGAATACATAGAAACAGTACATAAAACACAGGTCTGACTGGAGGAGTGACGGTGCTGCAGGTTGGTGAAGCTTCCAGAGATTCATAAAAACAGAGCATACAGGATAAATACTCTGTCCTAGACTGAGTTAAAGGCCAAACAAAAAAAAAATGGGTTCTCAGCTTTGATTTAAAAAGGCGGAGATCAGTAGTGGTGTGAATGTCGGGGGGCAGTTTGTTCCTCAGTCTGGGAGCAGCAACAGCAAGAGAGCGACACCCCACTGCTTATATCTCCACCTTGGAACGTCTAGAAGAAGCTGAGCTGAAGAACCAGGACCCTCCAGGGTCACTAGAGTTAAAATATCAGACAGGTAAGAAGAACCAGGGTCACTAGAGTTAAAATATCAGACAGGTGAGAAGAACCAGGGTCACTAGAGTTAGAATATCAGACAGGTAAGAAGAACCAGGGTCACTAGAGTTAAAATATCAGACAGGTAAGAAGAACCAGGGTCACTAGAGTTAAAATATCAGACAGGTGAGAAGAACCAGGGTCACTAGAGTTAGAATATCAGACAGGTAAGAAGAACCAGGGTCACTAGAGTTAAAATATCAGACAGGTAAGAAGAACCAGGGTCACTAGAGTTAAAATATCAGACAGGTTAGAAGAACCAGGGTCACTAGAGTTAAAATATCAGACAGGTGAGAAGAACCAGGGTCACTAGAGTTAGAATATCAGACGGGTAAGAAGAACCAGGGTCACTAGAGTTAGAATATCAGACAGGTAAGAAGAACCAGGGTCACTAGAGTTAGAATATCAGACAGGTAAGAAGAACCAGGGTCACTAGAGTTAAAATATCAGACAGGTAAGAAGAACCAGGGTCACTAGAGTTAAAATATCAGACAGGTAAGAAGAACCAGGGTCACTAGAGTTAAAATATCAGACAGGTAAGAAGAACCAGGGTCACTAGAGTTAAAATATCAGACAGGTGAGAAGAACCAGGGTCACTAGAGTTAGAATATCAGACAGGTAAGAAGAACCAGGGTCACTAGAGTTAGAATATCAGACAGGTAAGAAGAACCAGGGTCACTAGAGTTAAAATATCAGACAGGTGAGAAGAACCAGGGTCACTAGAGTTAAAATATCAGACAGGTAAGAAGAACCAGGGTCACTAGAGTTAAAATATCAGACAGGTGAGAAGAACCAGGGTCACTAGAGTTAAAATATCAGACAGGTAAGAAGATCCAGGGTCACTAGAGTTAAAATATCAGACAGGTAAGAAGAACCAGGGTCACTAGAGTTAAAATATCAGACAGGTAAGAAGAACCAGGGTCACTAGAGTTAGAATATCAGACAGGTAAGAAGAACCAGGGTCACTAGAGTTAAAATATCAGACAGGTAAGAGGGACCAGGGTCACTAGAGTTAAAATATCAGACAGGTAAGAAGAACCAGGGTCACTAGAGTTAAAATATCAGACAGGTAAGAGGGACCAGGGTCACTAGAGTTAAAATATCAGACAGGTAAGAAGAACCAGGGTCACTAGAGTTAAAATATCAGACAGGTAAGAAGATCCAGGGTCACTAGAGTTAAAATATCAGACAGGTAAGAAGAACCAGGGTCACTAGAGTTAAAATATCAGACAGGTAAGAAGATCCAGGGTCACTAGAGTTAAAATATCAGACAGGTAAGAAGAACCAGGGTCACTAGAGTTAAAATATCAGACAGGTAAGAAGAACCAGGGTCACTAGAGTTAGAATATCAGACAGGGAAGAAGAACCAGGGTCACTAGAGTTAGAATATCAGACAGGTAAGAAGAACCAGGGTCACTAGAGTTAAAATATCAGACAGGTAAGAAGAACCAGGGTCACTAGAGTTAGAATATCAGACGGGTAAGAAGAACCAGGGTCACTAGAGTTAAAATATCAGACAGGTAAGAAGAACCAGGGTCACTAGAGTTAAAATATCAGACAGGTAAGAAGAACCAGGGTCACTAGGGTTAAAATATCAGACAGGTAAGAAGAACCAGGGTCACTAGAGTTAGAATATCAGACAGGTAAGAAGAACCAGGGTCACTAGAGTTAAAATATCAGACAGGTAAGAAGAACCAGGGTCACTAGAGTTAAAATATCAGACAGGTAAGAAGAACCAGGGTCACTAGAGTTAAAATATCAGACAGGTAAGAAGAACCAGGGTCACTAGGGTTAAAATATCAGACAGGTAAGAAGAACCAGGGTCACTAGAGTTAAAATATCAGACAGGTAAGAAGAACCAGGGTCACTAGAGTTAGAATATCAGACAGGTAAGAAGAACCAGGGTCACTAGAGTTAAAATATCAGACAGGTAAGAAGAACCAGGGTCACTAGAGTTAAAATATCAGACAGGTAAGAAGAACCAGGGTCACTAGAGTTAGAATATCAGACAGGTAAGAAGAACCAGGGTCACTAGAGTTAGAATATCAGACAGGTGAGAAGAACCAGGGTCACTAGAGTTAAAATATCAGACAGGTAAGAAGAACCAGGGTCACTAGAGTTAAAATATCAGACAGGTAAGAAGAACCAGGGTCACTAGAGTTAAAATATCAGACAGGTAAGAAGAACCAGGGTCACTAGAGTTAAAATATCAGACAGGTAAGAAGAACCAGGGTCACTAGAGTTAAAATATCAGACAGGTAAGAAGAACCAGGGTCACTAGAGTTAAAATATCAGACAGGTAAGAAGAACCAGGGTCACGGAGGGTTAAAATGTCAGACAGGTAAGAGGGACCAGGACATTGATGGCATTAAAAACAAACAACAGAAGTTTAAGATCAATCCTGAAATGAACTGGAAGCCAGTGGAGAGACGACGGCACAGGGTGACGTGTTCAGTCTGGAGGAGTTTGTTAGAAATCTGGCAGCGGCGTTCTGAACTAGTTGAAGACGTGAAGTGGAAGACTGGCTGAGGCCGACATAAAGACTGGCTGAGGCCCACATAAAGACTGGCTGAGGCCCACATAAAGACTGGCTGAGGCCCACATAAAGACTGGCTGAGGCCGACATAAAGACTGGCTGAGGCCCACATAAAGGCTGGCTGAGGCCGACATAAAGACTGGCTGAGGCCCACATAAAGACTGGCTGAGGCCCACATAAAGACTGGCTGAGGCCCACATAAAGACTGGCTGAGGCCCACATAAAGACTGGCTGAGGCCCACATAAAGACTGGCTGAGGCCCACATAAAGACTGGCTGAGGCCCACATAAAGACTGGCTGAGGCCGACATAAAGACTGGCTGAGGCCCACATAAAGACTGGCTGAGGCCCACATAAAGACTGGTTGAGGCCCACATAAAGACTGGCTGAGGCCCACATAAAGACTGGCTGAGGCCCACATAAAGACTGGCTGAGGCCCACATAAAGGGCATTACAGTCCAGTCTGGAGCTAATGAAAGCAGGTTTTGCCTTCTCAAGATCCTGTTGGTTCAGGAACGGCTTCACTTTGTCCAGTCTGGAGCTGATAGAAGCTTTGACAACAGAACTAATCTGTTAATTAAACAACATCACTGCACAATAGATTCATCACAACTGTCCCACAGCATAAAGTCTGATTCTATGTTGAATCAACTATGAACAAGTGAAAGTGGTGACTCAGTCTTGTTGGTGACTTTTAGTTTTGTAATTCCACAGTTTCAGAGGAGATCTGACTTCCTCTGTCTCCAAGACAAGGAAGTCATGTTCCGACTCTGGTGACCATCATGTTCCGACTCTGGTGACCATCATGTTCCGGCACTGGTGACCATCATGTTCCAACACTGGTGACCATCATGTTCCAACACTGGTGACCATCATGTTCCGACTCTGGTGACCATCATGTTCCGACTCTGGTGACCATCATGTTCCGACTCTGGTGACCATCATGTTCCGACACTGGTGACCATCATGTTCCGACTCTGGTGACCATCATGTTCCGACTCTGGTGACCATCATGTTCCGGCACTGGTGACCATCATGTTCCAACACTGGTGACCATCATGTTCCGACTCTGGTGACCATCATGTTCCGACTCTGGTGACCATCATGTTCCGACACTGGTGACCATCATGTTCCGACTCTGGTGACCATCATGTTCCGACACTGGTGACCATCATGTTCCGACTCTGGTGACCATCATGTTCCGACACTGGTGACCATCATGTTCCGACACTGGTGACCATCATGTTCCGACACTGGTGACCATCATGTTCCAACACTGGTGACCATCATGTTCCGACTCTGGTGACCATCATGTTCCGACACTGGTGACCATCATGTTCCGACTCTGGTGACCATCATGTTCCGACACTGGTGACCATCATGTTCCGACTCTGGTGACCATCATGTTCCGACTCTGGTGACCATCATGTTCCGACTCTGGTGACCATCATGTTCCAACACTGGTGACCATCATGTTCCAACACTGGTGACCATCATGTTCCAACTCTGGTGACCATCATGTTCCGACACTGGTGACCATCATGTTCCGACTCTGGTGACCATCATGTTCTGACACTGGTGACCATCATGTTCCAACACTGGTGACCATCATGTTCCAACACTGGTGACCATCATGTTCCAACTCTGGTGACCATCATGTTCCGACACTGGTGACCATCATGTTCCGACTCTGGTGACCATCATGTTCTGACACTGGTGACCATCATGTTCCAACACTGGTGACCATCATGTTCCAACACTGGTGACCATCATGTTCCAACACTGGTGACCATCATGTTCCGACTCTGGTGACCATCATGTTCCGACACTGGTGACCATCATGTTCCGACTCTGGTGACCATCATGTTCCGACACTGGTGACCATCATGTTCCGACTCTGGTGACCATCATGTTCCGACACTGGTGACCATCATGTTCCGACTCTGGTGACCATCATGTTCCGACACTGGTGACCATCATGTTCCGACACTGGTGACCATCATGTTCCGACACTGGTGACCATCATGTTCCAACACTGGTGACCATCATGTTCCAACACTGGTGACCATCATGTTCCGACACTGGTGACCATCATGTTCCGACACTGGTGACCATCATGTTCCGACTCTGGTGACCATCATGTTCCGACTCTGGTGACCATCATGTTCCAACACTGGTGACCATCATGTTCCAACTCTGGTGACCATCATGTTCCGACTCTGGTGACCATCATGTTCCGACACTGGTGACCATCATGTTCCAACTCTGGTGACCATCATGTTCCGACTCTGGTGACCATCATGTTCCAACACTGGTGACCATCATGTTCCGACACTGGTGACCATCATGTTCCGACTCTGGTGACCATCATGTTCCGACTCTGGTGACCATCATGTTCCAACACTGGTGACCATCATGTTCCGACACTGGTGACCATCATGTTCCGACTCTGGTGACCATCATGTTCCGACTCTGGTGACCATCATGTTCCAACTCTGGTGACCATCATGTTCCAACTCTGGTGACCATCATGTTCCGACTCTGGTGACCATCATGTTCCAACACTGGTGACCATCATGATAAAGACTCTGGTTCCGATGCTGAGTGTGACTGTCTGCTGTGTGTGTGTGTGTGTGTGTGTGTGTGTGTGTGTGTGTGTCGTCCAGCTCCGCAGGCCAGTGTGTCTGGCCCTGTGCAGGATGTGGAGCCACTCAGAGCTGCACTACGACCTGCTGGAGGAGGCCTGCAGGGCCGGAGACACCGCCATGGCCGAGTGTCTGCTGGAGCTGGGGGCCGACGTCAACGGCAAGGCCGACGGCCAGTCCCTCATTTACCAGGTCAGAGGTCAGCTCAACACAGCCAAATGGCTTCACTAATAGTAAACTCACCACAAACCCTTCCTTCAATCCATGCTGATGATTTGAAAAGTGTGGGAGACTTTGAGACATTCATTTTTCCTACAAGACAACAACAACAACAACAACATGTTTTTTTTTGTTTAGCGTTTTTCATGATATTCAGACACTTTACATGGTCACATTATAACATCACCAAGGGAGGACTCTGTGTGTGTGTGTGTGTGTGTGTGTGTGTGTGTGTGTGTGTGTGTGTGTGTGTGTGTGTGTGTGTGTGTGTGTGTGTGTGTGTGTGTGTGTGTGTGTGTGTGTGTGTGTGTGTGTGTGTGTGTGTGTGTGTGTGTGTGTGTGTGTGTGTGTGTGTGTTTGGATATTGCAGTATATTATTATCACTTTGTTCAAGTAATAAATTCACAACTTCTAGAAATATTTCAGTTGTCAAAGTGGAGCTGCACTCTAAACTAAACCCAGACTTATGTTAGACGTTTATTAATTAATTAATTCTTGTTTTTATTATTTTTGCTGATCTTAGAGAGAAACAGTTTCATGCAAAGCTAAAATAAAATTTTTTATGTAATAATGTGTTATAAAAAATAGTCTTTGACTTTAACTATAGTCTGTGTGTGCTGAGTCGACATTAATTCCGGGGTTTTCATTGAATAAATATCTTCAGTCTTCAGGAGAAAAACAATGCAATTGATTGCAATTGATTACAGAAAATTGTGCAATTAAATACTATTTTTTGAATCAATTGACAGCATTAATAATAAGGTATTGGCCCATTTTCAATGTGAGGACATGAAGAATTAACAACTGAAGACCAAAGAGGTGAACAGAAGGACGAGGGCTGAGCGCTAAGCAGTTAGCGGTGTCCTCAGCGCTGAAGCAGTCCTCCGCCTCCACAGTTCTCTTTTACAAACTTGTCACATCGTCTTTCGATCCCTTAAAGGTCGTTTCTCGTCTCGTTAAGGAGAGCTGAGTTTGTGTTTGTCCCTCTTGATTGTCTTTCCTGGTTTTCTGGAGCTCTTCTAGTGTTTCTGAGTCATACATGCTAACATCTGCAGGTGAACACGAGGTGTTTCAGTCAACTGATTCTAACTGTCTCCTGGTCTGTGGTCCTGTCAGTGCCGTTCCTCACCGCTCAGCGATGATGTCATGCTCTAACTGTCTCCTGGTCTGTGGTCCTGTCAGTGCCGTTCCTCACCGCTCAGCGATGATGTCATGCTCTATCTGTCTCCTGGTCTGTGGTCCTGTCAGTGCCGTTCCTCACCGCTCAGCGATGATGTCATGGTCTCAGTGAAGACTGGCTGAGTTTTGTAAGGCTTAGTCAGGAAATACTCATTTATGAATGGAGCAAATTCTTCAAGCTGCGACTTGCAGCATGACGCCACCAGGAGCCGTGTCCTCCCTGTCCTCCCTGTCCTCCCTGTCCTCCCTGTCCTGGTGTACCTGAACCCAGGGGGGGCAATCCTGGTCCTGATCTGAACCCTCCCCCTGGTCCTGATCTGAACCCCCCCCCCCCCCCCTCCCTCTGATGTCTGTGTCCACTCGTCTCGTCATCTTGTCTCCTGTGACGGATGACTGGGTCCTTCTGCACCGTCCTGACAGAACCAGTCCACCTGCCAGCAGACTGAACCAGAACGTCACTGCAAGGCTCCGTGTGGCCGAGTCCTGGTGGCCTGTTCAGGTCCGGCCCACTTCCCTGGGACCTGTTCCTGTCTGGCCCACTTCCCTGGGACCTGTTCCTGTCTAGCTAGTTCCCGTCCAGTCGGCTGCCTCTACTAGTCCACCTGTCGCCAGAGGAGACGGATCAATGTCTCTCCTGCTGGTCCTTCCCGGTTCTTCAAGCAGGGATTTCCCCAAGGTCCTTAGTCTCTTTAGTTTCCTGTGTTCCCCTCGAGTCCCAGTCCTCGTCCTGTCTGTCCCAGTCCTGTCTGTCTCGACTCCCTTTGGCACAGGTTCCTTCTGTCCCTCAGTCCCCGTGGCCCCCGTCTTCATGAGTTCCACCTGTGTCCTCCTTTCACTGTGTATTCAAACCTCCCTCTGTTGTCCAGTCTGCTTCCTAGTGTTCTCTGGACGTTTTCAATAGAACTCTGAGAGTCTGCGATTGAGTCCATCTGTCCTGACAAGCAGTCAGTCTACATTCCCAGTCTACATTCCCAGTCTACATTCCCTCCCTCACCTGTGGTCATGAACTTTGGGTCATGACTGAAAGAATGAAACCGCGGAGTCAAGTGTTTGTACTGTTTTCTCTGCAGGCGAGCAGCCTTCACTATCAGGACGTGATAAATTCATCTGTCTGGAAGAGACTCCAAGTAGAGTCACTGCTCCTCACCCAGACAGGACGTAAGGAGGCAAGGCCACCCAGACAGGACGTAAGGAGGCAAGGCCACCCAGAGAGGACGTAAGGAGGCAAGGCCACCCAGAGAGGACGTAAGGAGGCAAAGCCCCCCAGAGAGGGACGTAAAGAGGCAAGGCCACCCAGAGAGGGACGTAAGGAGGCAAGGCCACCCAGACAGGACGTAAGGAGGCAAGGCCACCCAGAGAGGACGTAAGGAGGCAAGGCTACCCAGAGAGGACGTAAGGAGGCAAGGCCACCCAGAGAGGACGTAAGGAGGCAAGGCCACCCAGAGAGGACGTAAGGAGGCAAGGCCACCCAGAGAGGGACGTAAGGAGGCAAGGCCACCCAGAGAGGGACGTAAGGAGGCAAGGCCACCCAGAGAGGACGTAAGGAGGCAAGGCCACCCAGAGAGGACGTAAGGAGGCAAGGCCACCCAGAGAGGACGTAAGGAGGCAAGGCCACCCAGAGAGGGACGTAAGGAGGCAAGGCCACCCAGAGAGGGACGTAAGGAGGCAAAGCCACCCAGAGAGGGACGTAAGGAGGCAAGGCCACCCAGAGAGGGACGTAAGGAGGCAAGGCCACCCAGAGAGGGACGTAAGGAGGCAAGGCCACCCAGAGAGGGGCGTAAAGAGGCAAGGCCACCCAGAGAGGGACGTAAGGAGGCAAGGCCACCCAGAGAGGGACGTAAGGAGGCAAAGCCACCCAGAGAGGGACGTAAGGAGGCAAGGCCACCCAGAGAGGGACGTAAGGAGGCAAAGCCACCCAGAGAGGGACGTAAGGAGGCAAGGCCACCCAGAGAGGGACGTAAGGAGGCAAGGCCACCCAGAGAGGGACGTAAGGAGGCAAAGCCACCCAGAGAGGGACGTAAGGAGGCAAAGCCACCCAGAGAGGGACGTAAGGAGGCAAGGCCACCCAGAGAGGGACGTAAGGAGGCAAAGCCACCCAGAGAGGGACGTAAGGAGGCAAGGCCACCCAGAGAGGGACGTAAGGAGGCAAGGCCACCCAGAGAGGGACGTAAGGAGGCAAGGCCACCCAGAGAGGGACGTAAGGAGGCAAAGCCACCCAGAGAGGGACGTAAGGAGGCAAGGCCACCCAGAGAGGGACGTAAGGAGGCAAAGCCACCCAGAGAGGGACGTAAGGAGGCAAAGCCACCCAGAGCGCAGTCCCTACAAAGAGTGGTAAAATGTAGGGTGGTGAACGAGCAGTGATGTAACGTCATTACAACAATAAAGGATGAAGAAGGTAGAATTGCGGCTGCAGGTCATGACAGCGGCTCAACTGGTGTCTGAAGCTGGGAGCTTCCTGTACCTTTCACAGTAAAAGCCCACAGTTCCAGGAGGTTCATTACAGACTTGTTGAGAGTGACGGAACATTCTAGTGAATTCCACAACAACTACAGGACATTAAAGACACACCATCACACTCATGGTTCTAACAATCCAGATCTCCACATTTATCTTCTATTTTAATAATGTGGAGCAATAAAGGAGCTGAGAGCTGCAATGCATTATGGGATTTTCTGTTTGTGGTGTTTTAAATGTAATTATTGGGGTTATGTTAGGTTTGTAGTGTTGCTAATAATTGTGTTGTGTTTTTGTTGCTTAGTTCATGTAGTTTAGTTTATTAGTTGTAAGTTGTCAACCAGCAGTGAAGAAGGTTTAGTGTGTCGTGTCGTCCTGGCATGGTCTACTGGGGGACTGTCAAAATAAAATGTGTGTGTTCAGTGTGAAACGGCCCAAGTAGCTCTTTGAGCATTAAAGGTCACGACCCCTGGTCTAGAGGTTTACCAGGCTGGGATCAGGAGGAAGTTGTGGACGAGGGAGGTCTGGCCTTCTTTGCTCTATGTACTTTGACCGAGACCCAAGACGGATTAAGTGGTTAAGAGGATGGATGGATGGATGGATGGATGGATGGATGGATGGATGGATGATGGATGGATGGATTGTCTTGACACAGTTTGAATGTGTCTCATCTCTATTTTAAAGGTTGGATTTATTTTGTGGCTCAGGATGAAGTGAATTTGGTAGAAAATGAGCATGTTTTATAGTGTGCAGGAACTCTGAAGTGCGTGTCTTCAGTAGGTTTTCTGGGTGGGTTCTGGATGAGTATGTGGACCTGTGCCCCCCCCCTTTCAGGTCTGTGAGCGAGGGGGGCCCCTGGAACTGGTGGAGCTGCTGCTCAAGCGAGGCACCCCCGAGCAGCAGCTCCGGAAAGCTCTGGCCCTGAGTGTGAAGAGGGGCGACGGACCCATCGTCATCCAGCTGCTGGGCCGCCTGGGTCTGGACCTCAACAACAGCGCCCTGTGCCTGGGGGGCTTCAGGCTGGGACGCCTGGACGCCAGCTGGCTCAGCGCCCTGCTGGTCAGGAGAGGTCCAGTTCACGGTCTGCGCTGTCGGAGTGAGGGACGCCCGCCGCTTCGTACTCTTTACTGCAGTGGGGGGGTCTTCCAGTGACCTTTGTCCTTGTCTTGCTGTCTTCAAGGTAAAGGGACAACTTTAGCCAGGTACATCGAGTCCCTGCAGAGGTCCAAGGGTGCCAGTCGGCTTTCCAGACCAGTGACGGACCCATGTCTGACCTCGGGCTACATGTCTGACGAGAGCGACGACTCCAGCTTCAGCCTGGTGTCCCTGGACGACAGCCTGTTCTTCAACGACGACATGGAGAGTGACGGTAAAGCACAAAGCAGCGGGAGACGAAGCGACGGCCGGGGACTGTGTGTCTTCCACTGCTGACGATGAACGACCCTGAGAGAATGAGCACTGAGATACACTTTAGTGTCGTCATTGCTTGTTAATCACCAACTTTAAATCTGATCTCCAGTGATTAGAAAGAAAATGTCTTACGATCAGTTGAAAGGTTCAGCAGTGCAGGAAAGTGGAGCCTTTCTCCTTCAGGAGCTGCTGACTTGTTTTGAAGAAGGAATAGATTGCAGACCCCACGTTGTCAAAATTGAACAACAATACTTTGGACTGTTTCTTTTCCTTGTCCTAACTCACCTGGACTGGTCTTTTGAGAGAATACATGCAAACATTCCTACATTTAAAATATATGTAAAAAAATATGTTCCTCAAACTTTACTTCGGTCCAGTAAAAACTGCATGATTACTGGACCAATGTCCAGTAAACTAATGTTGGCATTGCACACTCCCTGGTCCTACTCCTACATTGTAAGTGTAAGTCCAACATACTACTGGGTGGATTTAAACTCTTCTCTCGGCTGCAGCTCCTGCTTGATTTCTCTCTTTTCTTTTCAACTTTTTATGAGTCTTTTTTTAAAACACTACCAATTCAAGAAAATGCTAATTTCCCTGCGACTGCAACCACCTGAATCACCTGTCGCTCCATTTCTATGTTGATTTATATTACACATCCATCCCATGCTGGTTTGAGTCATGGGGGTCGTACGTATCAAAACCCAAATGAAGAAAGTATTCTTTATATGCAATGAGACTTGAATATACACGGTTTGAACTTCAGATAAATGACAACCACAATGCTTGAGTTGTCCAAGATGCGCTGCCACATTTCAGTCAGCAGGAGCTCCTAACGTCCACTCATAGACATTTCAATGCTTATTCACGTGAACAGTTGAAAGTGTTTCTACTGAGATGTATTGAGAGAGGCTGCTGGAGGTCTGTGGAGCCACAACGTTCTTATGGCACTTCCTCTGCACGCGGGAACTAATTCTATTGTTTGTACTTGTTTGCACTGCCGTCTGTGCTGCTCTTGTCTGAACTTAATGTCCGTCACAATGATCACATTTTCCACTTAAGTGGTCGGCCCTTTGGCTTCTCAGCCTCACCAGCATCAAAGAGCCCCCTGCTCTTTGATGCTGATTTAGATGTTCTGTTTCTATTCATGATTATTCACAGCCTATAATTAGTCCATGTAGTAATGTCTCATTTCATCACCGACTCTTTTTCACAGTTTGCATGTGACTGTTGCTTCATGCGTGATGTGTTCACTATCCTTGTGCTACTCAGTATATTTCACTTTCATCAGCATGAGGAGCAGTGGATCTTGAAGTTGAGCAATAAATCCCATCACATCCCAAACACATGACGAGTCGCTGCCGAGGCGTCGTCTTCACATGAAACCTGTTAGGAAGCAGCGAGCAGGGAATTTCATGCACTGGTTGAGTTTTCCTTTACTTCACAGGAGAAAAGCATTACGGTCAACAAACTAAAGACTTTTCTGAGCTGTTGGATATGATCCAGCCTCCACACACATTTGTTTCCCGTCCGTTGCTGGAAGTGAAAAAGAATGTGTGAATTCCTGCCCCTCTGCAGCTGCTGGGGATTATTTTGCACATTTATTGTTGCCCATGCGTTATTTTGAGATTTCTGCTGCGTGGACACTGGGAAGTGACACATGTTCCACATCCAGACCAACTGTCTTTAGTCATTTATGTAGTTTGGTGAGCCATCATTTTATTTCATCCTTTGAATGAACACAAGATAAGACAATGTTCTTACCTTCTTCCACGTTCTCGTCCGAACCGTAGTTGAAGCCTGGCTTATTATGGATTTTCACTAACTTGAGCTGCGAACAAAAACTGTGTGTGTCCAGTTCTGGTGTGGAGCTGATGGAGGCTGGTGGAGCAGAACTCTGGCTGTTTATCCCTCTTTTAGCACAGATTGGACGAACACAGCTTTGCATGAAACTGTTTCTCTCCAAGATCAGCAAAATAATAAAAACATCAATTCATTAATTCATAAACATCTAACATAAGTCTGGCTTTAGTTTAGAGTGCAGGTCCACTTTGAGAATTGAAATATTTCTAGAAGCAAAGTTGTGAATTTATTGCATGAACAGTGACAATGTACTGTAATATACACACACACACACACGTAACACACCGCCATCTACTGGTGAAATTCAGAAAAACAGCCTTACTGCCAAAATAACAAAGGAAGAAATACAGAATGCAATTAGTCGATTAAAGGCTAATAAATCACTTGCAGGAGGGTTGCCCCCCCCCCCTCCCCCCCCCCCCCCCGCCATCATGGTGAGAGGCAATTATACAGTATCAAAAGAGGGCAAAGATATAGAAGAATGTAATAATTACGATCTCAATCCTAAATGTTGACTGTGCAATTGATCCTTCAATACTCTCGAAGATTTGACACCTTCGTACCAGAAATCCTTGATGAGGATCAAACTGGGTTTTTCACCGGGCGCCAAACCATGACAACATTAGGAGAGCACTACTAATAACACTTCATAGACCGGGTACACCAAAGGGGGATTAAAGCTACAATAATTAGCTTCGATGCAGAAAAAGCTTTTGACATGCTCAGCTGAGAATTTGTATATCTAGTACTGAAAAAATTAGGCTTAAATCAACAATCTATCCAGAACATGAAAACTATCAGACTGCGAGGATTAAGTAAATGAACAATTCTCAAGAAGGGTAACGCTAGAAAGAGGCAAGGAAGGCGTCACCGCTCTGCAGAATCTGTAAACAGAGGAGGTGTGAGCTGAGAAATAGAAGACACATTTGGATTACAAAATAAGATCTCGTCTGATATTTACAAATTCAGGATTGCGTTACGAAAGAGACTGCAATCGTGTCTAAAACTGAATTGAGTGGTGTTATCCGAATTATAGAAGATGTGTATAAACAGGGTAAATCTCAAATGAGCTCAGCTTTTTATAATAAAGCCTTCAAGGAGAATAGAGAAAGCTCAACGCTTTGCCGTAGACATAAAAGGGATCAGAGCTAAAGATCAACATTTCAGGTGATGTTTGGTACAACATGTGCATGACACAACGTTCTGCCACCAGCTCACAGATAAGGAGGGAAGAATCTGACTGGATTATTCGTAACTCCACAAATTAAGAGCAGACCACTAAAAACACCACAACCATGCTGGAGACTGTGGCGATCAACGGACGGACGTCATACATGTTTTCTGCTCCAGCCATTTCGGAGTATTATGAATACAACTATGAATAATACAGTATATTGACCTAGGATGTACCAAACAGCTGTGTTGTCATGTATCTGGGAAGACTTGAGGAAGCCGTGCAGAAAGACGACAGAAATGTTACGTATTGCTTGTATAAAGGTCTTCAGCAGGAAATGGCACAAAGTGTAAACACCAAGCGTGGAGCAGTGGTTCGAGATCATCAAGGACACGTTCTCATGAAAACTCATGGCGTGAAAATCAAGGGACACACGTTTGAGAAACACCAGAAGAAATGGAACACCTATAAGGAACGTGACACCAACAACTAAATGGACTGAGATGGAAAACATACATAGTGGTGAATGATCATTTACAGGAACATAATATCATGTGAAAAACACTTGAAAGTGTGTTCACTCAAATCAAAATGAGGTCTTGGTATGATAAAGGCATGAATACAACTTTCTGATAGGACTTTTATTGAATTCTTCTAATTGTGAACCTTTTACCTCGGACTGCATTGGTGCATGAATGTGTGTGTGGATGGATGAGTGATTCATGATGTAAAGTGTTGGGGACTGCTCATGCTCCCGTTGACCGTTCACTGTGGACTTGATTCTGCAGGAAGTGATTCCCTGTCCGGCGCCATGTCTCCCAACGATTCCACCGAGGAGCTGAGGAGGCCGGGGCGGGACAGACAGGCCTGTGCAGAGGTAACGGGGACTGACGTCCAGATTGTAGAGCGTCTTCCACTGAACAACAGAGTGGGACTGAACTGCACAGTGCTGCCGGCTCACACACAATAATACACATTCACAACGCAGTGACACAACAAAGCAACAGAAGCCCATTACAAACAGACAAAACAAGGAGTTGTGGGAGAAAGGAGGAGGAGTGAATATATCAGAAGATGAATGGACATGTAAACCTCAGTGGAAATGTACTGCTTGTACAAGATGGAGAGAGTTCGGGTGGAAAACCATAATCAGGGATTTGATCACTCCAGCTCAGAATCCGTACGACGGAAACGCCCGTCTGCTGGAGACCATGTGGAAATCAACCAGCAAACCTCACATATATTCTGGGACTCTTCATCACGCAATACTGGACAGACATTCATGGGACACTGCAGGAAGTTCTTAACTGGACATTTGCCTTTGAAATGAAAACTATGTTTTTTGGATGTGAACCACAGAACTGGGAACAAAAAGATAAGTGTTTACTTGGTGCCTTGCTGGTAGCAAGCAGAACAACTAGAACCAAGAAATGGTTCTCCTTGGACAGACCAACTTTAACATTATGGTGGGAAACCACAGTGGAAATCTATAGGAGGGAAGAGTTGACTGGTTGGTTCATGATAAACATGGTTGGTTCATGATAAACATGGCTGGTTAATGATAAACATGGCTGGTTAATGATAAACATGGCTGGTTAATGATAAACATGGCTGGTTAATGATAAACATGGTTGGTTAATTATAAACATGGCTGGTTAATGATAAACATGGCTGGTTCATGATAAACATGGTTGGTTAATGATAAACATGGTTGGTTAATGATAAACATGGTTGGTTCATGATAAACATGGCTGGTTAATGATAAACATGGCTGGTTAATGATAAACATGGCTGGTTAATGATAAACATGGCTGGTTAATGATAAACATGGCTGGTTAATGATAAACATGGCTGGTTAATGATAAACATGGTTGGTTAATGATAAACATGGCTGGTTAATGATAAACATGGTTGGTTAATGATAAACATGGCTGGTTAATGATAAACATGGCTGGTTCATGATAAACATGGTTGGTTCATGATAAACATGGCTGGTTAATGATAAACATGGCTGGTTAATGATAAACATGGCTGGTTAATGATAAACATGGTTGGTTCATGATAAACATGGTTGGTTCATGATAAACATGGCTGGTTAATGATAAACATGGTTGGTTCATGATAAACATGGCTGGTTAATGATAAACATGGCTGGTTAATGATAAACATGGCTGGTTAATGATAAACATGGCTGGTTAATGATAAACATGGTTGGTTAATTATAAACATGGCTGGTTAATGATAAACATGGCTGGTTAATGATAAACATGGCTGGTTCATGATAAACATGGTTGGTTAATGATAAACATGGTTGGTTAATGATAAACATGGTTGGTTCATGATAAACATGGCTGGTTAATGATAAACATGGCTGGTTAATGATAAACATGGCTGGTTAATGATAAACATGGTTGGTTAATTATAAACATGGCTGGTTAATGATAAACATGGCTGGTTAATGATAAACATGGCTGGTTCATGATAAACATGGTTGGTTAATGATAAACATGGTTGGTTAATGATAAACATGGTTGGTTCATGATAAACATGGCTGGTTAATGATAAACATGGCTGGTTAATGATAAACATGGCTGGTTCATGATAAACATGGTTGGTTAATGATAAACATGGTTGGTTAATGATAAACATGGTTGGTTCATGATAAACATGGCTGGTTAATGATAAACATGGCTGGTTAATGATAAACATGGCTGGTTAATGATAAACATGGTTGGTTAATGATAAACATGGTTGGTTAATGATAAACATGGTTGGTTCATGATAAACATGGCTGGTTAATGATAAACATGGTTGGTTAATTATAAACATGGCTGGTTAATGATAAACATGGCTGGTTAATGATAAACATGGTTGGTTAATTATAAACATGGCTGGTTAATGATAAACATGGCTGGTTAATGATAAACATGGCTGGTTCATGATAAACATGGTTGGTTAATGATAAACATGGTTGGTTAATGATAAACATGGTTGGTTCATGATAAACATGGCTGGTTAATGATAAACATGGCTGGTTAATGATAAACATGGCTGGTTAATGATAAACATGGTTGGTTAATTATAAACATGGCTGGTTAATGATAAACATGGCTGGTTAATGATAAACATGGCTGGTTCATGATAAACATGGTTGGTTAATGATAAACATGGTTGGTTAATGATAAACATGGTTGGTTCATGATAAACATGGCTGGTTAATGATAAACATGGCTGGTTAATGATAAACATGGCTGGTTAATGATAAACATGGCTGGTTCATGATAAACATGGTTGGTTAATGATAAACATGGTTGGTTAATGATAAACATGGTTGGTTCATGATAAACATGGCTGGTTAATGATAAACATGGCTGGTTAATGATAAACATGGCTGGTTAATGATAAACATGGTTGGTTAATGATAAACATGGTTGGTTAATGATAAACATGGTTGGTTCATGATAAACATGGCTGGTTAATGATAAACATGGCTGGTTAATGATAAACATGGCTGGTTCATGATAAACATGGTTGGTTCATGATAAACATGGCTGGTTAATGATAAACATGGCTGGTTAATGATAAACATGGCTGGTTAATGATAAACATGGTTGGTTAATGATAAACATGGCTGGTTAATGATAAACATGGTTGGTTAATGATAAACATGGCTGGTTAATGATAAACATGGCTGGTTCATGATAAACATGGTTGGTTCATGATAAACATGGCTGGTTAATGATAAACATGGCTGGTTAATGATAAACATGGTTGGTTCATGATAAACATGGTTGGTTCATGATAAACATGGCTGGTTAATGATAAACATGGTTGGTTCATGATAAACATGGCTGGTTAATGATAAACATGGCTGGTTAATGATAAACATGGCTGGTTCATGATAAACATGGCTGGTTCATGATAAACATGGTTGGTTAATGATAAACATGGCTGGTTAATGATAAACATGGCTGGTTAATGATAAACATGGTTGGTTAATGATAAACATGGCTGGTTCATGATAAACATGGCTGGTTAATGATAAACATGGCTGGTTAATGATAAACATGGCTGGTTAATGATAAACATGGTTGGTTAATGATAAACATGGCTGGTTAATGATAAACATGGCTGGTTAATGATAAACATGGTTGGTTCATGATAAACATGGCTGGTTAATGATAAACA
The DNA here is from genome assembly GCF_963422515.1 of Blennius ocellaris. Taxonomy (NCBI): domain Eukaryota; kingdom Metazoa; phylum Chordata; class Actinopteri; order Blenniiformes; family Blenniidae; genus Blennius; species Blennius ocellaris. The sequence goes on along the minus strand of NC_137660.1, from coordinate 2,974,793 downwards.
TGGCTGGTTAATGATAAACATGGCTGGTTAATGATAAACATGGTTGGTTAATGATAAACATGGCTGGTTCATGATAAACATGGCTGGTTAATGATAAACATGGCTGGTTAATGATAAACATGGCTGGTTAATGATAAACATGGTTGGTTAATGATAAACATGGCTGGTTAATGATAAACATGGCTGGTTAATGATAAACATGGCTGGTTAATGATAAACATGGTTGGTTCATGATAAACATGGCTGGTTAATGATAAACATGGCTGGTTAATGATAAACATGGCTGGTTAATGATAAACATGGCTGGTTAATGATAAACATGGCTGGTTAATGATAAACATGGCTGGTTAATGATAAACATGGTTGGTTAATGATAAACATGGCTGGTTAATGATAAACATGGCTGGTTAATGATAAACATGGCTGGTTTGACGCATGTTGGGGTAAGATGGCGACACACACCAATGCAAAAAGGCCCAATTCCATACTCAGAATGTAGACTATAGTTAGTCTTTCTTTCTCTCCCTCATCTTTATTGTTGATATCTTTTCTTTAATTGACAATTAATTGTTATCTACTGGTCACTCCGTGTTCTACAATGTTCTGTAAGTTTTATTGTGTCAAAATATAAAAACTCATAAATAAAGAATTATAAAAAAAACAAAAAACCAGACAAAACAATAACTGTAGTCAACTTCTAATCTTTATTTACTGAACTGTGTGTTTGGTTGTGGTTCTACTATACAGCAGACTTGACCTCCAGGTCAAAGATAGACTTCCAGTGTGTTACCCTGGGTTCTCTCCTCTCGTGTGTCCAGACTGACAACGACCCCGGTGACCCTGTGCACAGAAGACACGTCGTCACCACTTCCAACCAAAAAGGTAAATGCATCTTATTCACTGCAGGCTTCCAGTCCTCTGGATCTTCTACCACTCGTACACCACAGCCTCCATTCTCCTGGGGCTTCACACTGTGGGGGACTGAACCACAGTTACCAGTTACCACTTCTACTGCCACCAGGACAGTTACCAGTTACCACTTCTACTGCCACCAGGACAGTTACCAGTTACCACTTCTACTGCCACCAGGACAGTTACCAGTTACCACTTCTACTGCCACCAGGACAGTTACCAGTTACCACTTCTACTGCCACCAGGACAGTTACCAGTTACCACTTCTACTACTACCAGGACAGTTACCAGTTACCACTTCTACTGCCACCAGGACAGTTACCAGTTACCACTTCTACTACCACCAGGACAGTTACCAGTTACCACTTCTACTGCCACCAGGACAGTTACCAGTTACCACTTCTACTGCCACCAGGACAGTTACCAGTTACCACTTCTACTACCACCAGGACAGTTACCAGTTACCACTTCTACTGCCACCAGGACAGTTACCAGTTACCACTTCTACTACCACCAGGACAGTTACCAGTTACCACTTCTACTGCCACCAGGACAGTTACCAGTTACCACTTCTACTGCCACCAGGACAGTTACCAGTTACCACTTCTACTGCCACCAGGACAGTTACCAGTTACCACTTCTACTGCCACCAGGACAGTTACCAGTTACCACTTCTACTGCCACCAGGACAGTTACCAGTTACCACTTCTACTACCACCTGGACAGTTACCAGTTACCACTTCTACTGCCACCAGGACAGTTACCAGTTACCACTTCTACTGCCACCAGGACAGTTACCAGTTACCACTTCTACTACTACCAGGACAGTTACCAGTTACCACTTCTACTGCCACCAGGACAGTTACCAGTTACCACTTCTACTACCACCAGGACAGTTACCAGTTACCACTTCTACTGCCACCAGGACAGTTACCAGTTACCACTTCTACTGCCACCAGGACAGTTACCAGTTACCACTTCTACTGCCACCAGGACAGTTACCAGTTACCACTTCTACTGCCACCAGGACAGTTACCAGTTACCACTTCTACTGCCACCAGGACAGTTACCAGTTACCACTTCTACTGCCACCAGGACAGTTACCAGTTACCACTTCTACTGCCACCAGGACAGTTACCAGTTACCACTTCTACTGCCACCAGGACAGTTACCAGTTACCACTTCTACTGCCACCAGGACAGTTACCAGTTACCACTTCTACTGCCACCAGGACAGTTACCAGTTACCACTTCTACTGCCACCAGGACAGTTACCAGTTACCACTTCTACTACCACCAGGACAGTTACCAGTTACCACTTCTACTGCCACCAGGACAGTTACCAGTTACCACTTCTACTGCCACCAGGACAGTTACCAGTTACCACTTCTACTACCACCAGGACAGTTACCAGTTACCACTTCTACTGCCACCAGGACAGTTACCAGTTACCACTTCTACTGCCACCAGGACAGTTACCATTACCACTTCTACTGCCACCAGGACAGTTACCAGTTACCACTTCTACTGCCACCAGGACAGTTACCAGTTACCACTTCTACTGCCACCAGGACAGTTACCAGTTACCACTTCTACTGCCACCAGGACAGTTACCAGTTTACCACTTCTACTGCCACCAGGACAGTTACCAGTTACCACTTCTACTGCCACCAGGACAGTTACCAGTTACCACTTCTACTGCCACCAGGACAGTTACCAGTTACCACTTCTACTGCCACCAGGACAGTTACCAGTTACCACTTCTACTGCCACCAGGACAGTTACCAGTTACCCACTTCTACTACCACCTGGACAGTTACCAGTTACCACTTTCTACTGCCACCAGGACAGTTACCAGTTACCACTTCTACTGCCACCAGGACAGTTACCAGTTACCACTTCTACTACCACCAGGGACAGTTACCAGTTACCACTTCTACTGCCACCAGGACAGTTACAGTTACCACTTCTACTACCACCAGGACAGTTACCAGTTACCACTTCTACTGCCACCAGGACAGTTACCAGTTACCACTTCTACTGCCACCAGGGACAGGTTACCAGTTACCACTTCTACTACCACCAGGACAGTTACCAGTTACCACTTCTACTGCCACCTAGGACAGTTACCAGTTACCACTTCTACTACCACCAGGACAGTTACCAGTTACCACTTCTACTGCCACCAGGACAGTTACCAGTTACCACTTCTACTACCACCAGGACAGTTACCAGTTACCACTTCTACTGCCCCAGGACAGTTACCAGTTACCACTTCTACTGCCACCAGGACAGTTACCAGTTACCACTTCTACTACCACCAGGACAGTTACCAGTTACCACTTCTACTGCCACCAGGACAGTTACCAGTTACCCACTTCCTACTACCACCAGGACAGTTACCAGTTACCACTTCTACTGCCACCAGGACAGTTACCAGTTACCACTTCTACTGCCACCAGGACAGTTACCAGTTACACTTCTACTACCACCAGGACAGTTACCAGTTACCACTTCTACTGCCACCAGGACAGTTACCAGTTACCACTTCTACTGCCACCAGGACAGTTACCAGTTACCACTTCTACTGCCACCAGGACAGTTACCAGTTACCACTTCTACTACCACCAGGACAGTTACCATTTACCACTTCTACTGCCACCAGGACAGTTACCAGTTACCACTTCTTACTGCCACCAGGACAGTTACCAGTTACCACTTCTACTTCCACCAGGACAGTTACCAGTTACCACTTCTACTGCCACCAGGACAGTTACCAGTTACCACTCTCTACTGCCACCAGGACAGTTACCAGTTACCACTTCTACTGCCACCAGGACAGTTACCAGTTACCACTTCTACTGCCACCAGGACAGTTACCAGTTACCACTTCTACTGCCACCAGGACAGTTACCAGTTACCACTTCTACTGCCACCAGGACAGTTACCAGTTACCACTTCTACTACCACCAGGACAGTTACCAGTTACCACTTCTACTGCCACCAGGACAGTTACCAGTTACCACTTCTACTGCCACCAGGACAGTTACCAGTTACCACTTCTACTACCACCAGGACAGTTACCAGTTACCACTTCTACTGCCACCAGGACAGTTACCAGTTACCACTTCTACTGCCACCAGGACAGTTACCAGTTACCACTTCTACTACCACCAGGACAGTTACCAGTTACCACTTCTACTGCCACCAGGACAGTTACCAGTTACCACTTCTACTGCCACCCAGGACAGTTACCAGTTACCACTTCTACTGCCACCAGGACAGTTACCAGTTACCACTTCTACTACCACCAGGACAGTTACCAGTTACCACTTCTACTGCCACCCAGGACAGTTACCCAGTTACCACTTCTACTGCCACCAGGACAGTTACCAGTTACCACTTCTACTACCACCAGGACAGTTACCAGTTACCACTTCTACTGCCACCAGGACAGTTACCAGTTACCACTTCTACTGCCACCAGTGACAGTTACCAGTTACCACTTCTACTAGCCACCAGGACAGTTACCAGTTACCACTTCTACTACCACCAGGACAGTTACCAGTTACCACTTCTACTGCCACCAGGACAGTTACCAGTTACCACTTCTACTGCCACCAGGACAGTTACCAGTTACCACTTCTACTACCACCAGGACAGTTACCAGTTACCACTTCTACTGCCCACCAGGACAGTTACCAGTTACCACTTCTACTACCACCAGGACAGTTACCAGTTACCACTTCTACTGCCACCAGGACAGTTACCAGTTACCACTTCTACTGCCACCAGGACAGTTACCAGTTACCACTTCTACTACCACCAGGACAGTTACCAGTTACCACTTCTACTGCCACCAGGACAGTTACCAGTTACCACTTCTACTACCACCAGGACAGTTACCAGTTACCACTTCTACTGCCCCCAGGACAGTTACCAGTTACCACTTCTACTGCCACCAGGACAGTTACCAGTTACCACTTCTACTACCACCAGGACAGTTACCAGTTACCACTTCTACTGCCACCAGGACAGTTACCAGTTACCACTTCTACTGCCACCAGGACAGTTACCAGTTACCACTTCTACTGCCACCAGGACAGTTACCAGTTACCACTTCTACTGCCACCAGGACAGTTACCAGTTACCACTTCTACTGCCACCAGGACAGTTTACCAGTTACCACTTCTACTACCACCTGGACAGTTACCAGTTACCACTTCTACTGCCACCAGGACAGTTACCAGTTACCACTTCTACTGCCACCAGGACAGTTACCAGTTACCACTTCTACTACCACCAGGACAGTTACCAGTTACCACTTCTACTGCCACCAGGACAGTTACCAGTTACCACTTCTACTACCACCAGGACAGTTACCAGTTACCACTTCTACTGCCACCAGACAGTTACCAGTTACCACTTCTACTGCCACCAGGACAGTTACCAGTTACCACTTCTACTACCACCAGGACAGTTACCAGTTACCACTTCTACTGCCACCAGGACAGTTACCAGTTACCACTTCTACTACCACCAGGACAGTTACCAGTTACCACTTCTACTGCCACCAGGACAGTTACCAGTTACCACTTCTACTGCCACCAGGACAGTTACCAGTTACCACTTCTACTACCACCAGGACAGTTACCAGTTACCACTTCTACTGCCACCAGGACAGTTACCAGTTACCACTTCTACTGCCACCAGGACAGTTACCAGTTACCACTTCTACTGCCACCAGGACAGTTACCAGTTACCACTTCTTCTACTACCACCAGGACAGTTCCAGTTACCACTTCTACTGCCCACCAGGACAGTTACCAGTTACCACTTCTACTGCCACCAGGACAGTTACCAGTTACCACTTCTACTACCACCAAGGACAGTTACCAGTTACCACTTCTACTGCCACCATGGACAGTTACCAGTTACCACTTCTACTGCCACCAGGACAGTTACCAGTTACCACTTCTACTGCCACCAGGACAGTTACCAGTTACCACTTCTACTGCACCAGGACAGTTACCAGTTACCACTTTCTACTGCACCAGGACAGTTACCAGTTACCACTTCTACTACCACCAGGACAGTTACCAGTTACCACTTCTACTGCACCAGGACAGTTACCAGTTACCACTTCTACTGCCACCAGGACAGTTACCAGTTACCACTTCTACTACCACCAGGACAGTTACCAGTTACCACTTCTACTGCCACCAGGACAGTTACCAGTTACCACTTCTACTGCCACCAGGACAGTTACCAGTTACCACTTCTACTGCCACCAGGACAGTTACCAGTTACCACTTCTACTACCACCAGGGACAGTTACCAGTTACCACTTCTACTGCCACCAGGACAGTTACCAGTTACCTTCTACTGCCACCAGGACAGTTTACAGTTACACTTCTACTACCACCAGGACAGTTACCAGTTACCACTTCTACTGCCACCAGGACAGTTACCCAGTTACCACTTCTACTACCACCAGGAACAGTTACCAGTTACCACTTCTACTGCCACCAGGACAGTTACCAGTTACCACTTCTACTGCCACCAGGACAGTTACCAGTTACCACTTCTACTACCACCAGGACAGTTACCAGTTACCACTTCTACTGCCACCAGGACAGTTACCAGTTACCACTTCTACTACCACCAGGACAGTTACCAGTTACCACTTCTACTGCCCCCAGGACAGTTACCAGTTACCACTTCTACTGCCACCAGGACAGTTACCAGTTACCACTTCTACTACCACCAGGACAGTTACCAGTTACCACTTCTACTGCCACCAGGACAGTTACCAGTTACCACTTCTACTGCCACCAGGACAGTTACCAGTTACCACTTCTACTACCACCAGGACAGTTACCAGTTACCACTTCTACTGCCACCAGGACAGTTACCAGTTACCACTTCTACTGCCACCAGGACAGTTACCAGTTACCACTTCTACTGCCACCAGGACAGTTACCAGTTACCACTTCTACTACCACCCAGGACAGTTACCAGTTACCACTTTCTACTGCCACCAGGACAGTTACCAGTTACCACTTCTACTACCACCAGGACAGTTACCAGTTACCACTTCTACTGCCCCCAGGACAGTTACCAGTTACCACTTCTACTGCCACCAGGACAGTTACCAGTTACCACTTCTACTGCCACCAGGACAGTTACCCCACTTCTACTGCCACCAGGACAGTTACCAGTTACCACTTCTACTGCCACCAGGACAGTTACCAGTTACCACTTCTACTGCCACCAGGACAGTTACCAGTTACCACTTCTACTGCCACCAGGACAGTTACCAGTTACCACTTCTACTGCCACCAGGACAGTTACCAGTTACCACTTCTACTGCCACCAGACAGTTACCAGTTACCACTTCTACTACCACCAGGACAGTTACCAGTTACCACTTCTACTGCCACCAGGACAGTTACCAGTTACCACTTCTACTGCCACCAGGACAGTTACCAGTTACCACTTCTACTGCCACCAGGACAGTTACCAGTTACCACTTCTACTACCACCAGGACAGTTACCAGTTACCACTTCTACTGCCACCAGGACAGTTACCAGTTACCACTTCTACTACCACCAGGACAGTTACCAGTTACCACTTCTACTGCCACCAGGACAGTTACCAGTTACCACTTCTACTACCACCAGGACAGTTACCAGTTACCACTTCTACTGCCACCAGGACAGTTACCAGTTACCACTTCTACTACCACCAGGACAGTTACCAGTTACCACTTCTACTGCCACCAGGACAGTTACCAGTTACCACTTCTACTACCACCAGGACAGTTACCAGTTACCACTTCTACTGCCACCAGGACAGTTACCAGTTACCACTTCTACTGCCACCAGGACAGTTACCAGTTACCACTTCTACTGCCACCAGGACAGTTTACCAGTTACCACTTCTACTGCCACCAGGACAGTTACCAGTTACCACTTCTACTGCCACCAGGACAGTTACCAGTTACCACTTCTACTGCCACCAGGGACAGTTACCAGTTACCACTTCTACTGCCACCAGGACAGTTACCAGTTACCACTTCTACTACCACCAGGACAGTTACCAGTTACACACTTCTACTGCCACCAGGACAGTTACCAGTTACCACTTCTACTACCACCAGGACAGTTACCAGTTACCCACTTCTACTGCCACCAGGACAGTGTACCAGTTACCACTTCTACTACCACCAGGACAGTTACCATTTACCATGTGTTCAGGCTTCTGCCCTCAGGCCGGAGGTTCAGAAGCTTGAAATGCAAAACAAATGGACTGAAAAACTCTTTCTTCCCCGTCGCCATCAGACTTGTTTACATTTAATGTGTACATTGCACATCTCACTTTCTGACTAATATGTTGCACTGCTCTGTTATTTTATTTTATTCTATTTTCTTGTGTATATACTTATTTATGTATGTTTCGGCACCATAGACGGCAAAGTAAGAATTTCATGACACTGTGAAACCTGCTTTTACTGTTGAAATGACAATAAAACACCTTGAACCTTGAAGGAGACTCGACACAGACGCACCATGACGGTGCAGAGTAGATCTCTTGTTGCAGACAAGAGGAGAAACCACAGAAAGACTGGTTGGTGTTGGAAACAGGACAGGGACATGAGGGTGTTTACTGTGATGCAGTTGTGTGTGTGCTCTCTCCTCAGTGAAGGGCTCTGCTGACCACTGTGTGTGCTCTCTCCTCAGTGAAGAGCTCTGCTGACCACTGTGTGTGCTCTCTCCTCAGTGAAGGGCTCTGCTGACCACTGTGTGTGCTCTCTCCTCAGTGAAGAGCTCTGCTGACCACTGTGTGTCCAAAGAGCGAGAGCAGATCCGGCTGCTGGACCTGTCGGGGAACGAGCTGGCCTCCCTGTCCTGCCTGATGGACCACGGCTTCATCCAGCAGCAGCTCTGCCATCTGTTCCGCCTGGACCTGAGCAACAACAGCCTGCTAGAGTTTCCTCCCACGCTCTGTGAGGTAACGGTCCTCCGGGGGTCTGGGTTCCACCGGGGGTCTGGGTTCCACCGGGGGTCTGGGTTCCACCGGGGGTCTGGGTTCCACCGGGTGGGATGGTTTTCACACTGCAGGCACCAAACCGCCTGGACACACGTGCAGCGCTTGTTTTTGGGGGGCTTCTGAAAACAACCCTGACCGCCGTGCGTCTGCATCAGACGATTTGTGCTGTTGGCTTCGTTTGTCTACTACCCAGAATGCACTGCGCTCTACATCACGTCCTCTCGCTGGAAAGTCCGCTGATAGATCCCGACACATTCACTGTCCGGAACCAGAGTTCAGTTCACTTGCAGGTAAACCAAGATGGACATTGTGGAAGAGTCCGGACCAGAGTCCAGGGGAACTTTCACACCAGCTCAAACAGAACAGACTTTACCTGTTGGTCAAAACAGAAGAACCACAATGACTGGAAATGGGATTGAAATGTGACGGACTAGAACAGGGGTCGTGACCTTTAATGCTCAAAGAGCCATTTGGTCCCGTTTCCCACTGAACACAACACCCAGAGACACTCATTTTATTTTGACAGTCCCCCAGACAGACCATGCCAGGAAGACACTACACACCAGTCTTTTATTTTGACAGTCCCCCGGGAAGGACCATGCCAGGAGGACAACGACACACCAGTCTTTTATTTTGACAGTCCCCCAGTAGACCATGCCAGGAGGACACTACACACCAGTCTTTTATTTTGTCAGTCCCCCAGAAGACCATGCCAGGAGGACACTACACACCAGTCTTTTATTTTGACAGTCCCCCAGTAGACCATGCCAGGAGGACACTACAGACCAGTCTTTTATTTTGACAGTCCCCCAGGAAGACCATGCAGAAGGACACTACACACCAGTCTTTTATTTTGACAGTCCCCCAGTAGACCATGCCAGGAGGACACAACACACCAGTCTTTTATTTTGACAGTCCCCCAGTAGACCATGCCAGGAGGACACTACACACCAGTCTTTTATTTTGACAGTCCCCCAGTAGACCATGCCAGGAGGACACTACACACCAGTCTTTTATTTTGTCAGTCCCCCAGGAAGACCATGCCAGGAGGACACTACACACCAGTCTTTTATTTTGACAGTCCCCCAGTAGACCATGCCAGGAGGACACTACAGACCAGTCTTTTATTTTGACAGTCCCCCAGGAAGACCATGCAGAAGGGACACTACACACCAGTCTTTTATTTTGACAGTCCCCCAGTAGACCATGCCAGGAGGACACAACACACCAGTCTTTTATTTTGACAGTCCCCCAGTAGACCATGCCAGGAGGACACTACACACCAGTCTTTTATTTTGACAGTCCCCCAGTAGACCATGCCAGGAGGACACTACACACAAAACCTTCTTCACTGCTGGTTGACAACTTACAACTAATAAACTAAACTACATGAACTAAGCAACAAAAACACAACACAACACAATTATTACCGACACTACAAACCTAACATAACCCCAATAATTACATTTAAAACATGACAAACAGAAACTCCCATAATGCATTGCAGCTCTCAGCTCCTTTATTGCTCCACATTATTAAAATGGAAGATAAATGTGGAGATCTGGATTGTTAGAACCATGAGTGTGATGGTGTGTCTTTAATGTCCTGTAGTTGTTGTGAAATTCACTAGAATGTTCCGTCACTCTCAAACAAGTCTGTAATCAACCTCCTGGAACTGTCGGCTTTTACTGTGAAAGGTACAGGAAGCTCCCAGCTTCTGACACCAGTTGAGCCGCTGTCATGACCTGCAGCCGCAATCTACCTTCTTCATCCTTTATTGTTGTAATGACGTTACATCACTGCTCGTTCACGAACCCTACATTTTACCACTCTTTGTAGGGACTGCGCTCTGGGTGGCTTTGCCTCCTTACGTCCCTCTCTGGGTGGCCTTGCTTCCTTACGTCCCTCTCTGGGTGGCCTTGCTTCCTTACGTCCCTCTCTGGGTGGCTTTGCCTCCTTACATCCCCTCTCTGGGTGGCTTTGCCTCCTTACGTCCCTCTCTGGGTTGGCCTTGCTTCCTTACGTCCCTCTCTGGGTGGCCTTGCTTCCTTACGTCCCTCTCTGGGTGGCTTTGCCTCCTTACGTCCCTCTCTGGGTGGCTTTGCCTCCTTACGTCCCTCTCTGGGTGGCCTTGCTTCCTTACGTCCCTCTCTGGGTGGCTTTGCCTCCTTACGTCCCTCTCTGGGTGGCCTTGCTTCCTTACGTCCCTCTCTGGGTGGCTTTGCCTCCTTACGTCCCTCTCCTCTGGGTGGCCTTGCTTCCTTACGTCCCTCTCTGGGTGGCCTTGCTTCCTTACGTCCCTCTCTGGGTGGCTTTGCCTCCTTACGCCCCTCTCTGGGTGGCTTTGCCTCCTTACGTTCATCTCTGGGTGGCCTTGCCTCCTTACGTCCCTCTCTGGGTGGCCTTGCCTCCTTACGTCCCTAAAGCTTCTATTCATTGGGTTTCATGGCTCGGTTGGTAGAGTGGTCGTCTCCCAATTGGAAGGTTGTAGGTTCGACTCCCATGGCAAACTGCTTGGGTCAATGCAGAGTGTTGAGTGGCCTGCAGGTTGAGCTTCACTGCTCCAGGAAGATACATACTGTACTACCTGACCACCATCCAGTATGGAGAGAATGAATAATGCAGATAAGTGTCCAGAAAAGCACTGTATGAAACCTCTACATTATTGTGATGTAGCTTGTGCTGGACGTACGCGATGTACCTGTGGTTTGTGCGTTCACCACAACATGTCTAGACATTTAGTCAGTGGGCAGAGTTTGTGCTCTGGAGAACAGTAATGTTCTAGAATTCAGACTGTACACTACAACTAGAATCACTCCTTAACGTAGAGACAGCAAGAGGGAAAGGCAAAACCTTGATCATCACAAAGATAATAATAATAAAAAGAAAGCTTTTGTTAAGATTGACATTTTGAAACAACATTGAGATTGGACAATTTCAAGAATAGTTTAAAGAATATGAATGAAGTTATGACTCAAATTAATATTAAATATAAAGAGTGAAGGCTGAGATTTCAGAAAAGTAGATGAATTCCATGGCATCATAAACTTCTGAGACAATATCTTTCTTTCACATTTTTTCTTTTGAAATAATAGCAGCAAACATGGTCAATGCATGTTATTAAACAGGTTTGGTTTTTTGAAGTTGGGGGTAAAAATTAATTAAGACTTGTGCTTTATGAAAAATGTGCTGTTTTCTTTTCTTTTTTTTTTTTTTTACAATAAATATAAATCAATCTTTATTGATATAGTTCATATTCATAACAAAGGTTGTCTCATAAAGTTTTACGAGGAGCTCAGATGGCCCAGTGGTAATTGTGTTACATTCAGGGGATATTTTGTAAATGTAAATGTAAATATCTATGATCTTTTACCTAAGCAATGTCCCCAAAATATCCTTTTTTTAATTTTTTTCATTTTATTTTGTTAAAAAAAAAGACATTTTTAAATACATTACAGTCATTCCAATGTGCTTTTATAGAGAGAATAGAAAAGCCCAACATCCACATGAGCAGCAGGTGTGTTTGTGACTGTGGAAAGAAAAACTCTCCAACAGGAGAAACTTTGCAGAAACCGTGGTGGCGGCATTCAAAATGTGCTGTTTGCACTTGTAGCATAGCAGCGCTCATGCTAGCGCCTTTATCCGCTCCACAGCGTTGTGCTGCTCAGACCGTTGTGTTCAGGTTCAGGGACGCGACAGGAATGTCTTGAAGAAGTTGCTCCTGAAAGACGTTTGTGTGGGACTGGAGTCCCTGGACTGGGGGGGGGGGGGGGGGGGGGGGGGGGTGGGGGGGGGGGGGGAGGGGGGAGATGTTCACGGGCCCTCGAGTGGATTGCTGTCAGAACACAAACGGTCACTAAAGGGCGTCAGGGCGATCGTGGCAGGGTTCTTCATGAGCAGATCTTGGAGGTGCTGCATGAAGGAAGGGTATAATGAGCTCTGAGTGCAGTGTTTGTGTTTGTGTTTGTGTTTGTGTTTGTGTTTGTGTTTGTTGTTTCACAGAACCTGATGAGTCTGACTCGACTGGACCTGCAGGGAAACCACCTCCAGTCGCTCCCAGGAGGACCTGCTTGCTCTGCCCCGCCTCAGCACACTCAACGTGTCCTCGCAACTGCAGTCGGCCCCCGGGTGGTCTTTCCCCCCGTCGCCTCCTGCCCGTCGCTCAGGCAGCTCAACCTCTCCTTCAACAACATCACGGCCTTCCCCACACCAGCTGGGACGAACCCTGGAGCAGCTGGAAGAGCTGCTTCTGGAGGGGTAGGCTGAGGGGTAGGCTCTCTCTGCTTCTGGAGGGGTAGGCTCTCTCTGCTTCTGGAGGGGTAGGCTCTGTCTGCTTCTGGAGGGGTAGGCTCTGTCTGCTTCTGGAGGGGTAGGCTCTGTCTGCTTCTGGAGGGGTAGGCTCTGTCTGCTTCTGGAGGGGTAGGCTCTCTCTGCTTCTGGAGGGGTAGGCTCTCTCTGCTTCTGGAGGGGTAGGCTCTCTCTGCTTCTGGAGGGGTAGGCTCTCTCTGCTTCTGGAGGGGTAGGCTCTGTCTGCTTCTGGAGGGGTAGGCTCTCTCTGCTTCTGGAGGGGTAGGCTCTCTGCTTCTGGAGGGGAGGCTCTCTCTGCTTCTGGAGGGGTAGGCTCTCTCTGCTTCTGGAGGGGGAGGCTCTCTCTGCTTCTGGAGGGGTAGGCTCTCTCTGCTTCTGGAGGGGTAGGCTCTCTCTGCTTCTGGAGGGGTAGGCTCTGTCTGCTTCTGGAGGGGTAGGCTCTCTCTGCTTCTGGAGGGGTAGGCTCTCTCTGCTTCTGGAGGGGTAGGCTCTGTCTGCTTCTGGAGGGGTAGGCTCTCTCTGCTTCTGGAGGGGTAGGCTCTCTCTGCTTCTGGAGGGGGTAGGCTCTCTCTGCTTCTGGAGGGGTAGGCTCTCTCTGCATCTGGAGGGGTAGGCTCTGTCTGCTTCTGGAGG